>NC_048304.1:85987201-86006383 GCF_013100865.1 Trachemys scripta elegans | reverse complement strand
GGCTGCCCGGCAAACCGTGAAGCTGGTAGCGCTTGGGCAGCCCTTTCCCCGTGGCTGGGAGTGGGAGGGAGGAGGGGGCGGAGTTAGGGCGGGAAAGGGGCGGAGTTGGGGCGGGGCTGAGAGTGGGGAAATGGGCGGGGCCAGGGCCCGTGGAGGGACCTCTTTTTTTATTTAATAGATATGGTAACCCTAGGTTACCATACGTCCGGATTTCCCCGGACGTGTCCGGCTTTTTGGTGCTCAAATCCCCGTCCGGGGGGAATTTCCAAAGAGCCGGATATGTCCGGGGAAATAGGGAGGCATAAGCCAGGGTCCGCCCAGCACGATCCGCCGGGTCCGCAGCGCAGCCCAGCTGCCCCAGCTACAATGCTCAGGCAGGGAACGGGGGGTGGGGGGTCTCGGGCTTCCCTTGTGGGCGGGGACCCCCCGGCCACTGGGGGACCCTTCCTCTGGCCCTGTTGCCCCGCGCAGCTTGGAACCCGGCGCCGCGGGAGCTGTTTCCAGCGGGGACAGACAGGCCGGGGAATGTGCTCGGTGGCAGGAAGGAAGCTGTGGCTGGGGCTGCAGGGACCCGCGCTGCCGAGCGTCTGAAGCCCCCAGCAGCCAGAGGCTGCCGGGTGAGCGGAGAAGCAGGGCAGGCAGGGGCATAGAGGCTGCAGGGGCGGGGGGGTGCAGGGGTCACAGAGGCTGCAGGGGCAGGGGGGCGCAGGGGCAGGGCAGGCGGGGGGCGCAGAGGCTGTAGGGCGAGTGGGGAGCAGGGGTCAGAGAGGCTGCAGGGGCAGGGCAGGTGGGGGACGCAGAGGCTGCAGGGTGAGTGGGGAGCAGGGGTCACAGAGGCTGCAGGGGCGGGGCTGCAGGGCGAGTGGGGAGCAGGGAAGTGTTTAGCAACCCCCAACCAAGATCAGAGCGGGAGGGAGGAGGGGGAATGCAGGGTGCTCCGAGGAGGGGGCAAAGTTGGGGCAGGGGCTTTGGGGAAGGGGCGGGGTTGGGGTGAGGCCGGGGGTGGGGAAGGGGCAGAGTTGGGGCAGGGCCAGGCCCCTGTGGAGTGTCCTCTTTTTTCGGGGTTGAAATATGGTAACCCTACCATTACCTTAGTGGCTTAATACCAAGAGGGAAGATTGTCATGATGTTAAGGCACTAGACTGCGACTCCAGGAGCATGGGGTCAGTTCCCGGCTCTGCCATAGCCTCTCTGCCTGACCTTGGGCAAGTCACTTGATCTCTCTGTTCCCCAGTTGTAAAATGGGGATAATACTTCCTTTGTCTATTTAGAGTGTAAGCGCTTTGGGGCAGGAGTTGTCTTTTACTGTGTGTAGGTACAATGTCACAATGGGACCCTGATTCAGTTGGGGCCTGGAAGTGTAACCATAGTACAAATAAATAATCATTTTCTGACTTTCCAAAATCATTTTACTTTTAAACTGGTGTAGTTTGCTCTCATTGCCACTCATTTCCCTTCACTCACCTTGGCTTTAAGGGGCAGTGACAGGACGACAGTGTCTGTCTTATTCTTGATAGTGGACTGTCATTATGCAAACTTTTCCACTGACAGCTAAAGCCCATCCTTCATACCATGAGGGATCTGCTACTTCAGCCCTGGGCTTCTCTTGAACATATTATGAATCCCGCTAAACTATGTGCTTGGGGAATCCCCATCTTTGGAGGCTTTAATAACAAATTAGAGAAACATCTGTTAGGGATGGTCTGGGAATACTTGGTCCTGCCTCAGTGTGGGCAGATTGACTAGATGACCTCTGAAGGTCCTTCCCAGACCTGCATTTCTATGATTCTCAACCCCCCTCCACTCGTCAGACATGTTCCAGGCTTTAGTCTAGTTACTGGACACAGGTCCCTTCTACACTATGCGTTTTAGCTATGTGATAAGCTCACTAGGTGACAACTATGTCCCCTAACTAGCTTACATTTATGAAGTAGATGGGCTCTTAGAATCCCCCTCCAAAATCTTGAAGTCATAATTTGTCATACCAGAGCAGGCTATTAGACCCTGATTTAGCAAAGCACTTAAACACAGACTTAACTTCAACCACATGCTTCATTGCATCCCTGTTCAGAGAGCACTTACAACAGGCTTAATTTCAAGCATGTGCTTAATGCCCATTCACTTCAATGGGATTTAAGTACACGCTTAAGTGCTTTGCTTAATTGCAGTTTTAATGCATCGGGTTCAGCAGTCTCAAGCAGACGGTTGGAGAACCTGCCCAATGCGTCTGGTCAATTACAAACAGCTGTACATACGGGGTCAGGGGAAGGGAAGTCTCCTCTCTCTACACAGGTAATTATTTTTTGCCATAAAGTATGAGATCCACCTACTATTATTAGATTATTCTCCCTGTGGTAGAAATGGACAAATGTTAATACACATTAGATTAAACCAGCCCTTTTTAGATTCCCACCCTAGTATTTCACTCAACAGCTTCCCATGGCAGAGAACCTCCCAGGCTGATTATATGCTGCAAAAACCACCATCTTCTTGATGTGATTGAAAGTGACTGCCATTTAAATGTAACCTAGTGGCCCTTGTTCTCATGTTGTGGGTGAGGGTAAGGAGGAGACTGATTGATTTTCACTATAACCTTCATGATTTTGAATATACTCTAACATTTCTAGGCTAAATAGTCTCAGTCACTTCTGCTCCATTTCCAGAGGTCAGTGTTGACTTGTTCCTGCTGTGTTTCAGCTTCTAAATTTCCAAATGCTTCAACTTTTTCATCAGCTATTGTAATCTGGAGATTTTTAGAAAAAAAATCATTTAAAACAAATGCAATGGATCAAATAATTGATTTCCAATACAGAAAGAGCCAGCACCTCCTGCTCATTTCCTCTGACGTACTGACAGATTAGCTTTCTGCTGACATTCAGTTATGGGGGAAGAACCCATCACACTGAAGTCCAGGGAGTAGCAGTGACAAGCTTTGTGATGACGGGGAGCTGAGGTCTCTGGTTGCCCCTGAAGACACTCATTGTAAGATAAGCCAATGCCCAACTACCAGCCAAACTTTTTGAAGATGACTGGAAGGGAGTTATTTAGAGTTGTCATTTCCCTCCACAATCACCATCAGCGGATTGGGACCATCACTACTTGTTAATGCCTTGAGACAGTCAGCTGGCTAGATCAGAACAGTGACAGTCCAAATTAGTGGGCATAACATTCCCAGCCTAATGAGATGGATCTTTTACATAAAAGTTTTTCAGATGGAATAAAAAAATCTAAACTACTACTTTGCATTTATATAATTCCTTCCACCCCCACCCCCCAAAAAACCTCACAAGGTGCTTTACAGAGAGTGAGTGCAGATTCACAACATCCCTGCAATGGAGTTATTATCTCCATTGTTCAGCTGAGAAAACAAGTAAAGAGATTGTACAAGGTCACACTGGAAGAATGTAGCAGATCTGGGAATAGAACCTAATTTCTTGACTTCTAGTCCCCTATTCCTGTGCCTTAACCATAAGACCCTCACTTCCAGTCCTACCCCCGTCTTTATCAGTGAAACTCTTCATGAGTTACTTGAAACTTCCCTTTAGATCGGGTTACAATTGATTTCCTCCAGAGGCAATGTTCCAAATGAGAAGTGATTGGATAGGTACTTAGATTAGATACCACACTAAGGGGGATGGGGTATTAAAAGCTAGATAGGACAGGACTTTGGTATAATCCCCTCTCACAGTGTTGGAGAGCAGGTGGCTCTGCCTTCCTTTAACATTCACAAATAGCACAGAAATTGATGCTCTTCATTTCTTGTCATTTCTGAGACATGCCGTGGGCTGCAGAGCTGATGAGGCTGGCTCAAGTCTCTAATAAAAGACAAGCAAAGCCTTTCAGCTGATGTAACTACCCAGATCAAACCATAAAGTCCTGACAGGCCCATTCCACCTTGCAATTGGTTCATTTGCAGCTGCCAGTGCTAACATGATCTCCCTTACGCAGCACATAATCTCAAGTTAATGCATCTTAAATAAACAGGAGAATGTAAGTGAATGATAATTCCTTCACATCTTCTGCCTCTTGCCTGTCTCTGCTTATGATGAATATTCTGTGTCATGATTACACAATAGAACAGAACTTGGTTTCCTGTTGTGCTTTTCGTACTTAAGAAGGGACCCCACAGAGCTTTACAAAACGAGTCAGACATTGTGAGGCCAGAGATTGCCCCAAGCAGGAGCTCATGCACAGCATAGCTAAGTGAACCTGCTTAACTGCATGCTGGCCAGGACACCAATCTTCTCTCTTAGCCTAAAAGAAAACAAATATGTCAACACCTGCAGGCTTTGCTGTTATAGCACAACCAGTATAGTTATACTGGCAAAGTGTTCCTAGTCGGGACACAGCTATACCAGCAAACCTGCTTTTGCTGGTATAGCTTACTCCAGCTCCCCCAGTGACATAAGCTATACCAGCTGTCATTTTCCTGGCTGAATTCCCATTCTGGATGCTTACAAGGCAACTGTGTTTGGACTCACACGCTGGATCTATGTGCTTATAAGCTCCCTCGCAGACAGTCTCTGGCTTCTTGGGCATGCTTCCCAGGCAATGACTTTGTCTGGTACCACTTCTAGGGAACTGGACTTTGAGGTCCAGTTGCCCAAAGCCCCCAAACCAGTGTTAACCCCCAAAGTCCTCCCAGAACTTAAGTACACCCTCCCTTGAACTCCGTCCTTGTGGGTATTCTGGTTTATAGTTTAACCCTGCAGGGACATGTGACAGTTGAAGCAAGTAACATGCATAGACTTTTCAGAGGAATTTCTCAGCCAGTCACACTTCACTCATAGACAAATAATGAATGACACAGATGTAGGCAAAATAATAAACACCTGCTCCCAATTCTCTCTCTCAGTCCTCAACACTCTTGATCATTTTTTGGGTAAGGGTTGGTGCCATCAGAGGTCTCAGGTCCCCTCTCCTTGACTCTACTCCCGCAGATCGGTCTTCTCTTTCTGGTCATGTAGTTTCCTCTAATTCCTGCAGGAAGCCCACCTCAGCTTGTTCAGTCTGGTAGTCAAAATGAACTCCTGCTCAGTAGGTATGTCCCTTTGTGTTTCCTGAATCTCCCAGAGTGTATGTGTGTTTAAAAAAAACAGTTCTAACAACTTATTTCTTTCTTCCTTCATTTCTGCTGAGGAATTTGCATGGGTCTAGCTCCGCTCCCTGCAGACCATCTGGATAGACCCAGTTTTTCCTGGCTGCAGGCATCCCATTCTTTTAAGGTGCTCCAATCTGAATGGGAGGCTATTCAGGTTAACGATGCTCAACTGTTGCTGATCTGGGAGATACATGACACCAGTCCTAGTAGCAAATGGTTGATTCCACATATACTGAGAGCTTCCGTGATACAGCAATATCATAAAATCAATCAGCATTCATACGTTTTACACAGACAAATTTCCCAAACTGTCACTAGCACAATTTTGTTGGTATAACTGGGTGTGACACTTCCTGGGGGTATGCACCGTTGTGGGACAGCTGGCTCCACCTGCTGTTAGAGTGAAGATGATTTGTCAGGGAGCTGACCCTTGGCAAGGCACACTCCAACCCCTGAGTCCTCCGAGGATCTTCGTGGAGTGCCCTCAGCTTCTGACCCACAGAACAGTTACAGAATTCCAGATCCTCTGTTCCCAAAGCAACAGTACAACACAGCTTATCAGCTATACCACAGAACAGCTCTGCTTAACACATAGCACTTAATTTGTTTATAGAGAAAGCAAGTCTAAGGGTATGTCTACACTATGAAATTAGGTCGATTTAATAGAAGTCGATTTTTTAGAAATCGATTTGATACAGTTGATTGTGTGTGTCCCCACTAAGCGCATTAAGTCGGCGGTGTGCGTCCACAGTATTGAGGCTAGCATTGACTTTTGGAGCGTTGCACTTTGGAGCGTTGCACTGTGGTACCTATCCCACAGTTCCCACAGTCTCCGCTGCCCATTGGAATTCTGGGTTGAGCTGCCGTTTGCCTCTCTGGTTCTTTGGTAGGCTTCACGCGGCACTGCTGCGGGTCCCTGTTATAACCTCTGTCCTTCATGCCCTTGGAGATTTTTTTCAAATATTCTGGCATTTCGTCTTTTGGAACGGAGTTCTGATAGCACGGATTTGTCTCCCCATACAGCGATCAGATCCAGTACCTCCTGTTCGGTCCACGCTGGAGCTCTTTTGCGATTCTAGGACTGCATCGTCACCTGTGCTGATGAGCTCTGCTTGGTCACCTATGCTGATCACCTCGCCACGCTGGCTAAACAGGAAATTAAATTCAAAAGTTCGCGGGGCTTTTCCAGTCTACCTGGCCAGTGCATTGGAGTTGAGAGTGCTGTCCAGAGTGGTCACAATGGAGCACTCTGGGATAGCTCCCGGAGGCCAATACCGTTGAATTACGTCCACACTATCCGAAATTCGACCCAGCAAGGTCCCCGTCGGGGAGGAGTACTGAAATCAATTTTAAGAGCCCTTTAAGTTGACAAAAATGGTTTCGTCGTGTGGATGGATGCAGGGTTAAATCGATCTAACGCTGCTAAATTCGACCTAAACTCGTAGTGTAGACCAGGGCTAAGTTTATTTAGCAAAGAAGAGATGAAAGAATAGCCAGCAGCAATCCTGGAAGCAAAGGGTTACCTGTAAAATAAAATCATGATACAGTCTAGAACCTAAACTTAATTAATAGGACATTATTATGTAATAAGAGCAAAAGCTCACCCAAAATCCTTCCAGCTGTGATCTTCCGTTTATTAAGCAAGCCCACCATCAGTTTACTTCCTGGGTAAAAGATACCAGGTGTCCCTTTGCCACCCAAGAAATACAAAAACAGTCCTTGAATCTTCCTTCATAATCCAGACACCCTCCTGCTATGCATTCCTCCTGTAGATTTTGCAAATCTCTTGTTAACTTTTTAATCTTGATTAGCTGGTGGTTTAGTATGCCGATAGGTATGCATTGTGAAAATTCGCAGTTTGCACATTAGATAGGTAAGTGTTTCCTGCCTGTCTGAAAGGACATATTTGTCACTTCCTGGTGACCTGCTTTAATTCACAGACTTTAAGAATATAATTTCCAGTACAGGTACATAACTCCTTAAATATTATCCTTACATATATTTTGCAATGGGCTAGATGACTCTTTTGTTATTGTCTCTCAGCAGAGACCTTACAGGCCACCCTTTAGTGAATTATTATGCATTTAAATGACTGAGGGGATCCCTGCAAAAATTGTGTGCCCTGTGCCCTCTGCCAGTTGGCATCAAGAGGTTCCTGGGTCACAGTGTCTATAGGAGAGGGTTTTGCCAGTACAGCTATGTCAGTAAAAATATTACCCCCTAAACAAATATCTATGCCAGCAAAAGCCTTCTAAGGTAGATATAACTTCTGCCTAAACAGCCATCAAGGAGGATGAGAAAAGATTGAAGTTGAATCTCTAATCCAAAAGGAGGCATCTCTCATATTATTTATATTACAGTTGTGTTTAGAGCCCCTGTTACTGTGTACTCACCACCAGAGTACGCCCTTGTGTTGAGGACATGGCTTCGCAGGGGCTCTTCCCCTCTAGCACTCCCTTATGTCCTGGTTCCACAACACTCTGCCACTGCCCAGCCCTCCAGCCAGGTCAGCTCAGCCCAGACCCCTTCTGAGGATAACAGAAAATAAGTTGAACCTCCACTCAAAATAGCCACGTGGGCATTAAAATCCATAACATAAAACTAGTCCTTCATGGAGATCCAGGGCTAAGGTTAAGCCTATGACCGGGCTAGGTTACTTGGATTAGGGTAGGGAGAGCTATCCTACCCTGTCCTGGCTTTACCCACAACTGGCCCTTAGTAGAAGCAGCCAGCCCTTTTTATCTGGCCTGCAGGGCCCTGATTGACCTCTGCCTGTCTCCAGCCTTTCTAGGTGCCAGAGAACCAACTCGTGTTGGTTCTGCCTGCAGCTAATCATGGAAGACCTCTCTAGGCATCCTATGGATGTCTGAACTGGCTGCTCTTCACTTCCCGCAAGTCATCTCCTTGCCGGGGGAGGAAGGGGGTGCCAAGGCAGCAGGGCTTTTGTTACCAAATACCTGGTACACCCACTCACGGAGCCCAGCAGACAGCAGGAGCCCATTTTGTACAAATACATCTTATAGTCCCTGCACAGAAGAGTTCAGAATTTAATTACACAAGACACTCACTCAAGAGTCGTGAGGTGAAACAGAGGCACACGGAATTGAAGTTACTTGCCCAAGGTCATGCAGCAGATCAGTGGCAGAACTGGGAATAGAACCCAGGTTTCTGGACCCTCCCTCTAGTGCCTGCTCCACTAGACCATGCTGCTTCTCATAAGCCAACATCTGTCCTAGTCTTGCACTCAGTGATGAGCTCCCAAAATCCTAATAATTTGTTCCCTACTGGGTCTTCAGAGGAACTTGGGCGGCGGGGGGGATCTTCACTCGCTTCGGGTTTTTGGCGGCATTTTGGCGGTGGCTCCTTCACCCAGAGCGAGTGAAGACCCCCGCCACCGCCGAAGTGCCACCGAAGACCCGGTAGAGAACCGCGCGGTGAGTACAAGCCCCACGTGCCTGTCTCCCCCCACCACATCCGACCCCACCCATGTCCTGCCCCCGACTGCCCCCCTCAGAACCCGCAACCCATCAACCCCCCCGCTCCTTGTCCCTTGACCACGCCCTCCCAAGACCCCCCCTACCCAACTTGCACCGCTCCCTGTCCCCTGACTGCCCCAATCCCATCCATCACCACCCCGACAGACCCCCAGAACTCCCACGCCTACCCAACCCCCCGTTCCCCGACCCCTGACTGCTCCCCCAGAACCTCTGCCCCCTCCAACCGCTCCCTGCCCTGTATCCAACCTCTCCTCCCAGCCTCCTTACCATCCTGCTCAAAGTGGCAGGAGCTGCCGAGCTGCCCAGAGTGCTGGTGCTGGCGGCGCGGTGCGGCGCGCTGGGGCTCTGTGGGGGTGGGGGGGCGCCGGGGGAGCGTCCCCAGCTGGAAGCTCAGGCGGGCCGGACAGGACAGTCCCGTGGGCCGGATGTGGCCCTCAGACCGGAGTTTGCCCACCTGCCGGCCCCTTTAACAACCGGTTATACACTGGCTTCTAAATTTAACAACTGGTTCTTGCGAATCGGTGTGAGCCAGCTCCAGCTCACGACTGCTTGCACTATAGAGTGTATTAGTACTATGGTATTAGCCAAAATGCTGGAGTGCAGGACTTTGACCTAGAATCCATAATGCATTCTTAGGCCATGAACTAAATGATATAAACTACAGCCCTTGCTTTTTCATCAGGATTTTTTTCTACCCACTTAGAGTTTTGACTGTAAGCAGCTATATTGTAAGGTACCTTTGGACCTGGGGCCATCTTTAGAGCTTCTGGTGCCCCAAAGTGGAACTAGACCATAGATTCTTTCCCCTAATGAGTCTTTCATATCCCCACTGAAGTCCTGAGTACCCACTGTTTTCTAACTCCTGTTCTATCCACCATCACTGGATTCAGAAAGCAGCCAGAACCCATTTTGGAGCTTGTCAGTGTTGCTGTTTAATCAGCAAGAGGGGTCAATCTGGATCATCATAAAGCCTCCTTTCCCTATTAACAGCAAAGCATATTGCCTCTGCAGTGCTCTCTGCCCCTATCAGCCTGGGAAGCTTGTGACAGAAATCAAACCTGCTAACCAGCTGGCAGTACAGACAGAAATGTTTGAGCCTGCAGACTGGCTGAGAAGACACTCTGTTCCATGCAGGAGGAGCAATAAGGAACAGGACAATCAGAAATGCAGGGCTTCCAATCTCAACTATGCGATCTTCCCAGAGGGCACCCTGGTTCTAATGCCAGATCCCACTGCAGAGTAGGGAATAAAGACTGCAATTTGAATTCTAAACCTTGTGCAAAAACCCACCCATCTGCCAAATGGTCTTGCCCTTCTAGGTGCTTACAGCCTCGTAAAGCACATGCCATTGTTTGTCTCCTGCTCTCAGATTCTAACCCTCCACCCCCATGAACTCTTCCTCCTCCTGAGCACCCTTCCTTCAGTTCACAGCTCCCATCCTCCATCCCTTTAGTTTTCACAGCAAAGTATGATTTTCAGGAGGCTGGAGCATCAAAATACAAGCATTTCCCATGGTGGCTTCCAAGTTTGATTGTTGCCCTGCCTCACAGACCAAGTGTGCATTAATCACAGCAAGAGAGCCCAATCCATTATTCCTGGCTATAAATCTTTCGGTGACCTGTAATTACTAAACCTGTACCTGGGGCATGGGAAATGATATCCATCATGGTGACCAAGTCCACACAAACTTCCCCTTACTGTCTTTGGTCAGTACTTCCACACTGCAGGGTGCACAGCTTACCTTTACAGCCTCTAATCCTCTCAAAGTCCCTGAAGGTGGAAAGGAACTCACTAATTGCATTGACAGCTTTCCAGCTAGCCATTGGAAGCAGTACACATCATATGATGAACAGAATCTAGAGACCATATCAATCTATTATAGAGCAATTTTCAAAATTCAGGAGACACGAAAGGCTTGTAAACTTTCCCCCACAAACTAACTTATAATTGGACTAACTCAGTTTTGCCCTTGCTATAGTAACTCCGACATATTGATGCCAAGAAGTAAGCTCATTCTTTTATCTGTGAAAACATAAGGGGCCAGCCCCTCTGCTGATGTAAATCAACATACCTCCATTGACAGTAATGGGGTTATGCTGACATACGCCAGCAGATGATCACGAGCAGTGACAATAATGGGGTTATGCTGACACACACCACCAGATGATCATGAACAGTGTGAAGAATGTTGAGCCAGCCTAGTATTAAACATGCATATTTCTTTGGCCTCTCCTGCTTTCCTCCTTCCAGCATTTAGTATCCAACAGAGGCCTTATTGCTGAGGTATCACATGTCACAATGGGAGAGTAACTGGGTGCCCACATAGTATGTTAATGGACATCATTTATAAAGATCAATAAAGAATAGTTCAGATAATGGGTTTCCAAGATCTACTCCCTGGTGAAAATGGACTTCAGTGGCATGATGCTGATTATACCAGCTGAGATCTGGTCCTCAGGGTTTTCCTTCATTTGAATTTCTGTAGCGATAGGGTGAATGTCAGGGAGAAGATAAATTTTAATCAGTTCTTGAAAATTGTCCATATGTTAAGCAGCTCCTGTGTTTAATTTCAGGTTCTAATTCTCCCAAGATTTAACAGGGCTTTTGAGCTTTTGGGTTCTTTTTCAGCAGGAATCCGTTTTTTTAAATTCTCTCAGAAGAATAAGTGCTATAAATGAAACTGATGGTCTTAGTGTGGATTCATCCTCAGGATATCAGGTAATGGACACATGGGAAAGGCAGGTGGGGTGAAAAGGGAGTCCTCTAGTGAGTTCTAAGGTAGGGCTCTCTTGAGAAACAAGCAGAGTGATATGAAGGTTTGAGATGGAGAAAATCTTGGCAAATTGATGGTTTCTGGAGTTGATAGGAGGGAGAGGGGTTAGGACTGATCCAACCATTGTTATAATTCTGCTAGCTGATCTGTTTATCATTGTTTTCTACAGTGCTCATTACCATACTAGACAGGTGCTTCTGTTGAAAAATCAGAGCTGCATAATGAAAGCCATAGTGAGCTTCATAGAGGATCCATTGTCACATTAGCCTTTTGACTGACTAGTTTTGGTTCTGTAGCTGTTGTAGATGACTCAGGTTTTTTGGCTTTATATGTCTGATAATAGGGCTTTGGGTGGGGCACTCTGCTCTTAGGCCTGGTCTACACTAGGAGTTTATCTCGAATTTAGCAGCGTTAAACTGAATTAACCCTGCACCCGTCCACACAACGAAGTCCTTTACTTCGATATAAAGGGTTCTTAATATTGATATCTGTACTCCTCCCTGACGAGGGGAGTAGCGCTGAAATCGGTATTGCATTTCGGATTAGGGTTAGTGTGGCCGCAATTCGACGGAATTGGCCTCCGGGAGCTATCCCACATGCATCATTGTGACCTCTATGGACAGCAATCTGAAGTCGGATGCACTGGCCAGGTAGACAGGAAAAGCCCCGTGAACTTTTGAATTACATTTCCTGTTTGCCCAGTGTGCAGAGCACAGGTGACCATGCAGAGCTCATCAGCACAGGTAACCATGCAGTCCGAGAATCGAAAAAGAGCACCAGCCTGGACCGTACAGGAGGTACTGGATCTGATCGCTATATGGGGAGAGGATTCAGTGCTAGCAGAACTACATTCCAAAAGACGAAATGCCAAAACAATAGGGACTCACTACAGTGCCGCGTGAAAGTTAAGGAGCTCAGACAAGCCTATCAAAAAACAAAGGAGGCAAACGGTCGTTCCGGGTCAGAGCCGCAGACATGCCGCTTCTACGCTGAGCTGCATGCAATTCTAGGGGGGCCGCCACCATTACCCACCTCTGACCGTGGATTCTGAGGCGGGGGTAATCTCAGCCATGCCTGAGGATTCTGCGGATGGGGAAGAGGAGGAGGATGAGGATGACGACGAGCTTGTGGAGAGCATACAGCACTCCGTTCTCCCCAACAGCCAGGATCTTTCTCTATGCCTGACTGAAGCACCCTCCCAACCCCCAGACAATGAGGCCATGGAAGGGACCTCTGGTGAGTGTACCTTTGTAAATATAAAACATGGTTTAAAAGCAAGCGTTTTTTAATGATTAATTTGCCCTGAGGACTTGGGATACATTCGCGGCCAGTACAGCTACTGGAAAAATCTGTTAACATGTCTGGGGATGGAGCGGAAATCCTCCAGGGACATCTCCATGAAGCTCTCCTGGAGGTACTCCAAAAGCCTTGCCACAAGGTTTCTTGGCAGTGCAGCCTAATTCCGCAAGTAATCTGGTATTGCATGACAAAGCCTGGCAGCGTACGGTCCCGGTGTTTGCTGGCATTCAAGCAACATCCGTTCTTTATCTCGCTGTGTTATCCTCAGGAGAGTGATATTGTTCATGGTAACCTGGTTGAAATATGGGAATTTAATTAAGGGGACAGAGGTGACCATTCCTACTGGGCTGTTTGCCTGTGACTGAAAAGAAATCCTTCCCTGTAGTTAGCCAAGCTGGGGGGAGGGGGAGGATCTTCCCTGATACCAGCCACGCGGTGGGGGGAGGGATAAAGCGATCATCCCAGAGAATTGGATGGTGGGGGGATAGTTTGGTTTCTGAAGGGATCTTCCCTAATACCAGCCATGTGGTGGGGGGAGGGATAAAGTGATCATCCCAGAGAATTGGATGGGGGGAGGGGTTAGTTTGGTTTCTGCTGCTGCACGTTAACAGGAAAACCGCAGGACTCAACGGGCTTTGCTTGGTATGTGGGAAAGGAGGGCGCTGCTTGTAGGAAAGCCTGAGCTCCTTAATTTTCACGTGGCAGTGCTGCAGGTCCCTGTTGTAGCCTCTGTCCATCATGCCTGGAGATTTTTTCAAATATTTTGGCATTTCATCTCTTGTAATGGAGTTCTGATAACATGGATTCGTCTCCCCAAACAAGTGATCAGATCCAGTACCTCCCATTCGGTCCATGCTGGAGCTCTTTTGCGATTCTGGGACTGCATGGTCACCTGTGCTGATGAGCTCACCACGCTGGCCAAACAGGAAATGAAATTCAAAAGTTCCCGGAGCTTTTGCTGTGTACCTGGCTAGTGAATCTGAGTTGAAAGTGCTGTATGGAGCGGTCACAATGGAGCACTCTGGGATAGCTCCTGGAGGCCAATACCATCGAATTGCATCCACACTACCCCAAATATGACCCGGCGACATCGATTTCAGCGCTAATCCCCTCACCAGGGAGGAGTACAGAAATTGATTTTAAGAGCCCTTTAAGTCGACAAAAATGGCGGCGGCGTGTGGCTGGGTGCAGGGTTAAATCGATCTAACGCTGCTAAATTCGACCTAAACTCGTAGTGTAGACCAGGGCTAAGAGATCTACTAGATGGCTTCTGCTGTCCTCTCTTACAGCCACTAAGCTAGAGCCATAGAACCTTGTGTTGAGATCCTACCAGCTTTCACAGATTCTGCTAATGCAACTTTAGATGGGGCTAAAACTGAAATATAAACTTTATGGCCAAAAGCCCCATTGATAGTGTGGAGTCTAACGTTCACTGTTTAAATGCTACTAAATGCATACAGTCAAGCAGAAAAAATGTAACCTAAGCAAATGCTGTGCTTTCTTATTCAATTTCCTCCTTTGTCTACAGTTTGCCAAAGCTTAACAGACAGTCACCCTGAAAACATTTTCCTGAGTCAGCTCAAGGACTGATTTTGTAAATGTATACCTTTCTTTGTTCAC
This sequence comes from Trachemys scripta elegans, assembly GCF_013100865.1. NCBI lineage: Eukaryota > Metazoa > Chordata > Testudines > Emydidae > Trachemys > Trachemys scripta. The sequence continues at coordinate 85,992,093 of NC_048304.1, read as the reverse complement.
AACCTGAGAGCACTTGCTGACTGGGAAATGCATTGAGGCCAGCAGCAGCTACCACTTCTTATAACAGCTTAAATGTGAATAGCACATTACAGGGCCATGGCGTTGTTGTGAGATAACCAGATACTGTGGGAGCAGAAGAAGGCACAAGGCTGAAGTAGGGATGCTACATGATTAAAAAAAATAAATCACATATTCATCACAAGATTAAAAAAAGTAGCCATGATCAATAGCAGTTTTAATCACACTGTTAAGCAGAATACCAATTTAAATTTAGTATAAATATTTTTGAATGTTTTTCTACATTTTCAAATATATTGATTTCAATAACACAGAATACAAAGTGTACAGTGCTCACTTTATATTATTTTTATTACAAATATTTGCACTGTACAAAGATAAACAAAAGATATAGTATTTTTCAATTCACCTCATACAAGTACTGTGGTGCAATCTCATTGTGAAAGTGTAACTTAGAAATGTAGATTTATATTTTTTTATATTAACTGCACTCGAAAACAAAACACTGTAAAACTTTAGAGCCTACAAGTCCACTCAATCCTACTTCTTGTTAAGCCAATCGCTAAGACAAACAAGTTTATTTACATTTACTGGAGATATTGCTGCCCACTTCTTATTTACAATGTCACCTGAAAGTGAGAACAGGTGTTCGCATGGCACTGTTGTAGCCGGTGTTGCAAGGTATTTATGTGCCAGATACGATAAACATTCATATGCCCCTTCATGCTTCAATATCACTACCTGTCAGCACTGATAGATTGTGCTTTTGAAGCGCTAACATGACTGTGATAGTGGCTTTATTTCTAAGCAGGGGCTGAACCATACCCAATGTGGAGTTCCATCTAGTTGAAATATCTTGTAAAAGAGGTTCTTGTTTCTGTCCATTTGTGGCTTCGTGCATTTTGAGCTCTGTACTGTTAGCTGGACTGAGTTTGAAATGGCCCACAAGTTTTCTACATTTTGCCAGCATGTTTTCAAAACTTCCAGCACTGAGTGGCAAGTGCTATTGTAATGGATCGCTGCAGACTGCGAGTGATAAACATCATGGCTGCTGCTATCATATTACATGCACTGTCAGTACTAATTGTTGTTCCCTTTTCTTGAATATTTCATTCTTTTGTAACATCCAAGAAATGCTCTGCACATGTTTCCGCATAATGTCTCGCTTCAACAAACATGTGGACAAGGAGGATCCAGTGGACATACTGTACTTAGATTTCCAGAAAGCCTTTGACAAGGTCCCTCACCAAAGGCTCTTAGGTAAATTAAGTTATCATGAGATAAGAGGGAAGATCCTTTCATGGATTGAGAACTGGTTAAAAGACAGGGAACAAAGGGTAGGAATAAATGGTAAATTTTCAGAATGGAGAGGGGTAACTAGTGGTGTTCCCCAAGGGTCAGTCCTCGGACCAATCCTATTCAACTTATTCATAAATGATCTGGAGAAAGGGGTAAACAGGGAGGTGTCAAAGTTTGCAGACAATACTAAACTGCTCAAGATAGTTAAGACCAAAGCAGACTGTGAAGAACTTCAAAAAGATCTCACAAAACTAAGTGATTGGGCAACAAAATAGCAAACGAAATTAAATGTGGACAAATGTAAAGTAATGCACATTGGAAAAAATAACCCCAACTATACATACAATATGATGGGGACTAATTTAGCTGCAACTAATCAGGAAAGAGATCTTGGAGTCATCATGGATAGCTCTCTGAAGACTTCCACGTAGTGTGCAGCAGCAGTCAAAAAAGCAAACTGGATGTTAGGAATCATTCAAAAAGGGAGAATCTCTTATTGCTCTTCTATAAATCCATGGTACACCCACATCTTGAATATTGCGTACAGATGGGGTCTCCTCATCTCAAAAAAGATATACTGGCATTAGAAAAGGTTCAGAGAAGAGCAACTAAAATGATTAGGGGTTTGGAACGGGTCCCATATGAAGAGAGATTAAAGAGGCTAGGACTTTCAGCTTGGAAAAGAGGAGACCAAGGGGGGGATATGATAGAGGTATATAAAATCATGAGTGGTGTGGAGAAAGTGAATAAGGAAAAGTTATTTACTTGTTCCCATAATATAAGAACTAGGGGCCACCAAATGAAATTAATGGGCAGCAGGTTTAAAACAAATAAAAGGAAGTTCTTCTTCACACAGCGCACAGTCAAGCTGTGGAACTCCTTGCCTGAGGAGGTTGTGAAGGCTAGGACTATAACAGGGTTTAAAAGAGAACTAGATAAATTCATGGAGGTTAAGTCCATTAATGGCTATTAGCCAGGATGGGTAAGGAACGGTGTCCCTAGCCTCTGTCTGTCAGAGGGTGGAGATGGATGGCAGGAGAGAGAGCACTTGATCATTACCTGTTAGGTTCACTCCCTCTGGGACACCTGGCATTGGTCACTGTCGGTAGACAGGATACTGGGCAGGATGGTCCTTTGGTCTGACCCAGTATGGCCGTTCTTACATTCTGTATATGTTGCTGTAAAAGCAAATGACTGCAGTGTCCATGAAGCATCAAGCAGGTGTGCGGTGACTCCAGGTGACTCCTGATTGCTCAAGGATGTCCTGTGATCACCAGTCAAAGCAACAGCTAGTGCATTTCTCAGAAGCTCCTCATTTGTAGTCTTCTCCTTGTGATATAGGTCATGTATTTGTTATGCAATGGTTCCTTAGGAGGGCAAGGTGTATGACTGATTGGAAGATGCAATTAGAATATCTTAGCCCTCCATCATTTACAATGTTAAGTTGTCTGCAGTCCATAGCTAATCACTTTGCAATAGCATTGGTTAAACTGTTGTACTTTGTTTGATCCATGGGCTTATAGAGATCTTCAAACTTTGTAAGTGTACTCTGTCATGACTGGTGGGATTCATTTGCTGTCTATAGGTTATCTGTAGCTCAAGACCGGGAGGCGAAAGCATGTTTAGTGGAAGGTGGTACTGCAGATGAAGTACTTTGATGGGATTGGAACTCAGCCTGGCAATAGTTACAGATCACAGTCTTTTTATCCAGAGAACCATCTGTAAGTTTTTTAAAAATAAACTTCCCATTCAGAAGACCTAAACTTTTCTGCTTTGCTCCATTAACTAATATTTAATCACTCTAGATCATGAGAACACAGTAGAACTGTGCCAATGTCCACCAAACGATGAAGTACAGTAAGTGAAGATCAAAACAGAGGTGTGCAATTAACTCTCGTTAAAATGCGTTAATTTGTTCTGTGGCCAGGTCTACACTACCCCCCTAATTCGAACTAAGGTACGCAACTTCAGCTACGTGAATAACGTAGCTGAAGTTCGAAGTACCTTAGTTCGAATTAGTTCGAACTTACCTTGGTCCACACGCGGCAGGCAGGCTCCCCCGTCGACTCCGCGGTACTCCTCTCGGCGAGCTGGAGTACCGCAGTCGACGGCGAGCACTTCCGGGTTCGACTTATCGCGTCCAGACTAGACGCGATAAGTCGAACCCAGAAGTTCGATTTCCAGCCGTCGAACTAGCGGGTAAGTGTAGCCAAGGCCTGTGTTAATTGCTTGCAGTAACTGCAATTAATTGACAGCCCTACGCTGAAGGCTACGAGTTGCCAGTATCCAACAGAGACTATTATACAACAATCCCTAGACTGGTCTTCACTTTAGAAAATTTACTTTTGCAGTAGGAAAAAAATCGTTAATAAGGATCAACAGTTCCAGGACTCTGCTCTTTTTGTCCTATAATTGCACAGGATGCAATCTTGACTATTACTTCAGGCTGCTTCTCTCACTCCTACTCGTTTTCTAAAATCACAGTATGAAAGGACTTTATAACGTGTCAGCAATGGCTTAAATGATAAAACCACGAAACTAAAAGTCAGCTAACATTTTCCTCATGGCCAAATTAAATTTTTCCCCTCTCTGTCATAGAGTGTTAAAAAACAACAAATCCTATTGGAGTTTAAAATAATATTTATTGGTCTTAGAATGGATTTAGAATCATCAATATTTTGCCTGTGGTTCAAAGAGCTTGTTTTTTTTTAAACAAGTTTCTAGCAGGAAATAAAACTGTGATGCACAAAGAACAGTCAAGTAGTTGAGATCCAAAATTTAATCTATGTCTTTAGAGTCCTTCCTCTCTTTCAAAATTGAAGGAGAATGTCAACAGGATTCTAAGGTTTTCTTTAAAAAAACAACCCATCATTTCTTTGTCATCAAATAAAATCTCTGTAAGAGCTACTGGTTTTGTTCAGCCTATAAAAAGTTGTGCTTTGCCACTACAGAACTAGGAAGCTAAGAGCGCATAAAATAGCTACAAACCGTCTTCAGAGAGTAGAACTAAATAAGGAGCCAGAACAAGTTGCTAGCTGCTGCATCACGTCTTTGGTACAAAGCACAGCTCTAGTGCTGCTCATCACTTCTGTGGTACTGAATTTCAAATGCAACTACAGCACCTCCCACCACAGCACAGTCTGCAAATTTCCATAATTAGACACAGGGAGGAGGTTGTGACACTGTATGGAATTTGGGGGACACTTTAGGATATTATGAACACCAATATTGTAAAATTTCCAATGAGTTGTGGCAGATATGCCGTTTAAGGTATCTGCAAAAATGTTATAATTTGCCAAGTATGATAATCTTGTTTATATGTTTGTATCACCTTTGTATTATGAGTTATGGATATGTATGTATGTCTGTGTTTCAAACTTGTGTTATGTTTCTGGGTGACACCCAGGACCGGCTCCAGGCACCAGCCGACCAAGCACGTGCTTGGGGCGGCACCTTATAAGGGGCGGCCAATGTTGGAGTGGCGGGGGGCGCTCACGGTGTTTTTGTTTTTGTTCGTGGGGCGGTGCTCGAGGTTTTTTTTTTGTTTCGGTGGCGTGGCGTGGCGCTGGGGGGGG
>NC_048304.1:85930793-85987116 GCF_013100865.1 Trachemys scripta elegans | reverse complement strand
GGCACGGCTCGGTGCTGGGGGGGTTTCGGCGGCCCAGCGTGGCGCTGGGGGGGGGGTCGGCGGCGCGGCGCTGGGGGGGGGTGTTGGTGGCGTGGCACTCGGGGGGATGTTACGGTGGGGCAGCGCTCTTCTTTTTTGTCTGGGGCGGCAAAAAAGTTGGAGCCGGCTCTGGTGACACCCCCAGACAGTTTGGCATCAGCACTGCCTAGCCTGCTTGATGACTCATCAAGGAACATCAGCTGTACAGTGAACCCATTGAAAGGGTCAAGGGCTACACCTTATGACTCAGCAAGACATGCAGGGGCATGCCTATGGACAGAACTCTAAGGCTTCCAGGCCATGGGCTGGGCAGCTTGTGTTTGGAACAAAGGAAATGCAAGCTGCATGGCAAAAGGCATATAAAAGGCAGCTGCATCTTCTCCATTTTGTTTTTCAGTCCTGCTTCTTGTCTTCATTCCTGTTTCTTACCTCTGGAGTAACCTTTCTACAAACGAAGCTCTGAACAAAGGACTGAATGACCTATCCAAGCTGAAGATGTGTTCCAGAGGGATTTTCAAGCCAGCAAGCTCACCAATACTGCTAAGAACCTGATGGACTTTGAAGTCTTTGTATGTATGTGCTGTTTTACCATTTAACAGCTCTCTTCTTGTTCTTTCTTTTTTTCTTTATAATAAACCTTTAGTTTTAGACACTAAAAGATTTTCTGGCAGTGTGGTATTTTGGATAAGATCCAAACCTATACAGATCTGGTAACGTGGCTGACCCTTTGGGGTCAGAAGAATACTTTGTGTATGTGAGCAGAGTTTTTTAAATAACTTCTCACTGTACTGGAGCCGTGTGCTGACTGGGAGCCAGAGAACTGGAATGCAATAAAGGGGGCTGTGTGATTTATTTTTTTGCTTCTTGATAACCAGTGTAGGGGATCAGAAGCACAGTCTGTGACTGGTTGGGGAGTTTAACTTTAGTGTTACCCACCAGTTTTGGGAATATCTGCTCACCCTTTTGCAGCCTGCCCTGATCTTGGCAGTGAGGGCTACCCCAGGCACCCTGGGTCACAGAGGTTTGGGGTGGGGGAGGGATAGTTCAGTGGTTTGAGCATTGGCTTGCTAAACCCAGGCTTGTGAGTTTAATCCTTGAGGGGGCCATTTAGGGATCTGGGGCAAAAATCTGTCTGGGGATGGGTCGTGCTTTGAGCAGGGGGTTGGACTAGATGACCTCCTGAGGTCCCTTCCAACCCTGGTACTCTATGATTCTATGAACATCACACAAGACAGATGGAAAAGACCAATTACTGAACCCATATTACATCCTTTCACAAGGTTCTCCTTCACTTTCTCCTTCTTCAGACTCCTTTCCTTTGCAACTCTATGTTGTGGTTACCATCCTCACAGCCGAGGAAGAGCAGACCTCTTTTGAAGCAAATCATCTGTCCAAGTCAACTGACTGAAGGAATTACTGTTGAATGACATGAGTTGCCATTCCAAGGCAGGGCCAGATTAACTTTTTGTGGGCCAGGTGCCAAACATATTTGTGGGCCTCCATTGGGGAAATAGGGCATGTGATGGGGAGCGGTCCACAGAGCGAGGGGTCGGTTGGGGGCAATGAGGAACAGTGCAGCGGGAGTGGCCCAACTCAGCCCAGCACAAGGGCACAGTTTACAGATCCACAACTGCTAGATACACATTGGCCCACCCAGCCCTGTGCTGCCAGCGTGCCCCTTCCACACTGCCCCCCTGCCCTGCCCTTATGCCCAGCACCCCCTCACCCAGAGACTTCCCCCACAGATCCCTATGCCCAGTGCCCCCGTCAGCCAGTCTTCCCCCACAGATCCCTATGCCCAGCACCTCCTGCCTAGAGACCCCTCTCACTGACTTCCCACCACAACTGCACAGCACCCTGCATGCCATACCCCCTGCCCAGCTCTCCCCCGTCCAGCACCCCTTCACAGTCCCGCCATCACAGCTGTACAGCGCCCCATATTCCTGAGAGAATTCTGCATCAAATTCTGTGCATAATATTTTAAAATTCTGATTTTTTTTTTTACAATAAAGAAATGTGGCAGCTCCACCATGGCAGTGGAGCTGCCACAGAACAAGGGCCATGCCTGCCACAGAAACACCCTGCGGCCCTGCTCCTTTTGCGCCAGGCACACACCAGATGTGGGCAGGGAGGCTCAGCCCAGCAGCAGGATCCAAGTGCAGAGGGACTTAATGTGGGGGGTCCAGGTGAGAGTAAGAGGGTTCTGTGGGGGGCAGTCTGGGTGCAGGCAGCTCAGTGGGGGATCTGGATGCACGGGGAGGTGCCAGGTGCAGGGGCAATGGGAGTCTGCAGGGGGGACCAAGTGAAAGTGGTTGGAGCTCAGCGGGGGGAGGTGCTGGTGGGGTTCATTTGGGTGGGGGTCTAGGTATAGATGGTTGGGGCTCAGTGGGGAGGGTGTCCGGGGGGTTCATCGGGGTGGTACAGATGCAGGGGAGGTGGGGCTTGTCAGGATGAGGGTTTGATGGGCCTGCTTAATAGGGGAGCCCCAGCTGCTGCCAAGCGGAGCCGCATGCTGGGCCCCCACTTCCCCTATCCCAGAGATCGGCAACCTCTGACCCGCGGCCCGCCATCCCTCGGCCTGCGCCGCTTCCTGCAGCTCCCATTGGCCTGGAGTGGCGAACCATGGCCAGTGGGAGCCGCGATCGGCCAAACCTGCAGACGCGGCAGGCAAACAAACCGGCCTGGCCCACCAGGGGGCTTACCCTGGTGGGCCAAAGGTTGCCAATCCCTGCCCTATCCTCTTCTTTTCCCCATCCCATGCCCCTTCCCCACCACTCCATCTCCTCCTCATCCCACCCCCTTCCTTCCCCACTGCCTCTGTCCCCCTGCCGTGCCTGCCCCACCGCGGGCACTCACTGTTGTACAAAATGAAGGATGGCTCCCAGCACACAGAAGGGAGCTTAACCAGCACTAGGACCCAGAAGGTCATGTCCAGCTGCAAAGTCCAGGGAGCTGAGCAGCACCTTCTTTTTTCAGCTGGGCTGTGCAGCTCCGCGTTCACAGAACAGGTATGCTCATTCCATCCCCTTCTCCAAGGCCCCCCCACCACCCCTTCTCTGCCTCCCCTCCACAGCGGCTCCGCTCTTCCCCCTCCCTCCTGCCGGCAAACAGCTGATCAGCAAACAGCTGATCGGCCCAAACACAGCAAACTGTGAGAAGAGGCAGGGAGGTGGAGGTTGGTTGCCCTACTGCAGCAGGACCCTCAGTGCCAGCAGCACCAAGCTTCTGCCCCCCCGCAGGAGAGAGCGGGGGGCAGAGAAGAGTGGGCCTGGCTGGGGCCCCCCTGGAGTGTGGGCCATGGTAAATCCACTACTGTCCCAAGGACAAAAACGTGTTGCTCATACAATATTGCACAGCTGCTACCACCAACCAGGTTAGGCAGAGATGAGAAATCAAACCCAATGTGATATCACTAGGGCTGTCCAAAAGAAAGAAATTCAGCCAACAGAAGTTACTTTTAATGGGACATTACAGCCTGAAGTTGTAAAGAATTCCACAGTTAGGGCTCCTGGATCCTGCACCAAACAAAGGAGCAGCCTCTCTCATTGGGACCCTTTGGGGGTAGTGCACTAGAGGTGCTTCGGTTAGAAATGGTATTTTCCCTTGTAGTTGAGTGAATTAGTGCATCCTTCATCACCTCTGAAATGGCCAAAGTGTTCTTTAGCTCTGATCCACAGAGCAGACAAACAGTTCAGCCTCAAGAAGCAAAGATAAAGGGAAAGTCACTGTAACACATGCATGTACAGAAAACAAATAATGCCTTTATCCAATTAGGATTAAAGTTCACAATTTCACTCAAACAGAGCTGTCTCCTGGGTAATGCCATGCCTGGCCCTTTTGTAAAGCCATTCCCCATGAGGCCTCTGTGCAGATATGTTGTTTGTTTATCTGCAGAGAAAATACATCATTTATCAGTTTAGTTAAAAATTAAAGTTCTCCTTGGGATTGGGAAATTCTTTCCTTGTTCTACTTTCCAGTGTATATCAGGCAGCTGAGGCAGCGTTCAAGCCTTGCCAGCTATTGAATGCACAGTAGACAAAAGAAGAGGACAGGCCAATGGTGACTTTTGTTGCCCCAATGGCCCAGCAGGTCAGCAGCAATCTTTTACTTTATTTTCTGGTAAATTTGTAAATCTGCACCTGTTCACAAAAGCTGCCAAACCTCTAGATTGAGGGTGGATCCACAATTTTCTTGAAGGGCTCCCATGTTCTGAGACTTACTTTCTTTGAAAGGTTAAAAAAAGAGGAGAAAGCAATAAAACCCCCCAAGATGCTTTTCACATTTTATTACCTAAGTTTTGATGGCACTGATGGTTCTGTCATGTGGTAACGGTAAAGAATCACCAAAAGTCACTTTCTTTTCATACTGAACAAGAAACTATTTGAGAAAGGATAATGATATCATCCCTAAATCTAATCTGCTTCTGTCATTGTAGAACTCCTGTCTAGAGCCCTCACCTAGCCTTCTTCTGCCTGGGTTCCTGCTAGAATTTTAAACAAACCAAGCAGACATCTTCATATCTTGTCCCTCTTTTTTCAGTATAAACAATCTTTAAAAACAAAATTGAAGATCAGTTTGAGTCGGTTGCTTCACAGTTCATCCAAATCTGATCATCTTTTGGCCTTGAGGAGGGTTTTGTCCAGTTTATTCTCTTGGATTATGAAAAACTTTGCTCAACCTTCACACAGCCTGTGGTGTGAATACCATTGTTACAGGAGTCCCACAGCAGTTCAACTAATTCAGAGACTTGAAGGCTAGAAGGGATTATTATGATCATCTGGTCTGCTGTTCTGAATAACGCAAGCCATAGAATTCCACCTAGTGATTTCAGCATCAAGCCCATAACAGACCCAAACTGGGTTTGCTGCCCACTGAATATTCCACCTGTTTCTTCCACACTGAGTGCCTTGATCTGTCTTATCCATGTGGGATCTTGGGACACAGCTGTGTCCGGTGACAACAGCTGTTGGCCAATATTTTTACCCATTCAGTTTTATCAGGACTAGTTCTCCCAGTTTAAGCTTTAGGCTGCATTCCAACAACTAACAAAGAAAGCATGAGATCTCACAGATTTGGTATCTCTCAGCTTCACATCTTTAAGAAGAGCCATTAAGGCTAAAGATATACCATATAGATTAGCAGCATTGATCTAATCTGTCAACCCATAAGCAGCTGAGCTGGTTTTATGCTGGTAATTGTTGTGCCAGTGTGGTGGGAGTTGGCCTACAGCACAGAAGTTGAATATGGAATCTTTTTGGTGTAGAATTCTCTCAATGATCTGTTTTGTTCCTTCTGCCAGTTCATTCCCTTGTTGGAAGAATTAATATGCTTAAAAACATACTGTAGCCCAAAAGCTTGGAATTTAGAGCTAGCAAACTGTAGTCCATAGCCAGTGACTTTCTTCCAAGTGCCAAAATAATAAAAGGTGCATTTTAACTATTCTGTGATTTGTTGGCTTGTGTGTCTAGTGAAAAGTAGAATTTCTATAAACCTAGAGAAATAGCTAAAGGCTACCAGGTACCTATGGCCCCTTTTCTTCTTGGTGGAAGAGATTCTCTGAGTTGAGTTTTTCTGGTGCAAGATTTGCATGATTCTACTTTGAGTTTTAGGTCCACCTCTAAGTGGGTGGACACTCACACACTGGGGCTTGTTTCTGGTGCTTTCTGAGGCATTGATGTCCCTCCTGGATCTCTTCCTTCATGTGATCCTGCAAAGATTGTGGGCTTCCGTACAATCAGCACAGATCATCAGATCTTCAGAGAGTTCTCCTCACTATGCATGGAAGGCAATGGCTGGATCTGGGCCCTCTGCTAAGTAACATCTGATACCATTTGCAGTTGTGTATCATCACTAGCGACTATTTTAATCAATTCTGATTTCTGTAGTGAGGTTGGCAGGCCATTCAATATGGCACCCATGTGTGCTTCTGTGTCTTTTAGAGCCTTTGAAGAATCTAGATGATCAATAGGGCTACTAGATAAGGAACCATTAGGGAACTCCCTGGTGCATATTCTGTAATACGTTTAAATCTCAAACGCATGAGTAGTCTGTTTTTTGTTTACTAATTAGATGAATGGCTTGTGGTATGCAAAGAATTTTAAATGATCAGACCCTGCAAATATCTTGTGAACCTGTCATATTCCTCTATGCTCTTTTTATGGATGTACCATGTCATGGAATCTGAAAGTAATCTGAACTAACATGCTACCATATTTTAATCATCTCTGTAACTGAAGTAGTACAATGTTGATTTCTCTGACAATGTGCCATCACAAAAAATCCTGAATTAATATACAGCATTATATTCAAACACGCACACACCACTTCTTAAGTCAGGAACTTGGAATCAAGATTATGATTTTAAAAAAGAAAGCACAGGCAATATTGATTTCAAAGCCAGAGCAAAAAAGAATGTCCAGTTCACAGGATGTAGCAGCTGGTTAAAGGAATCATTTTTATAATCAAGGAAGGCCAGATGGGAAGAACAAAACTGCTCTTTAGAAGGTGAGCATACACGAGATGTAGCACAAGGGTATATTTATTTTGGCACTTGACATTTCACATGCTGATTAAATTAAAATTACTTTTTGTCGGTAGAGCTTTAGGAATCCATATCACTGCTTCTACTAATTGGCGAATGTTACTAAACCAACCACCTATTTTATTTCAAAGTAAAGTTTCATTGTGAATAAGGTGGGTCTAGAATAACAAAGCCTTGTACCCAACTTGCCACTAATACCAATATTTGAAAGCAGGCAACCTTTTAGAGATGAAGTGAGCAGTAAGGATGTAAATGTATCCCCAATGAAAGGAGTGTTTCCCCATTTATAAGTTATGAGCTGGGTGAAATCTTGTTAGGGGCTGAGTTAAAACCTTGTTCAAACTGATGTGTGAACTCACCCTGCACAAACTGTGCGTTGTAAGAAACACTTAAGGGACCACACCAAAAACAAGTCCTAACAGTGTCTGCCCAGAAACTAGCACCCTGTGGATGGAGTGTTTGACTGGGTGTCTGTGTGTTAGTGTTTGTGTAAGTAAAATAGACAAGCTGGAAACAGAGCCAGCAGCCTGAGAGGCCAAGCAGCAGCCTGTAAGCACAGCTGACCTTGGAAAAAGCTAGAAAGTGAGTCTAGTGGGTCTAGTGTTTTGGGTCTAGTGTTGGCTAAAGAGGCATGGGATTGTCAGATAAAAAACTGCTCCTTTTGCTCTGGGTTCCCTCTGCATTTGGACAACCAGGACTTTGTACATTCCTTGTAAATAAACTAGATTGCATCAAAGAAAATACCAGACTCTACTTCCAGCTGGGATATTCCTGGGGCCCTAAACTTTGACTAGCTGCTTGGGTCAGAAAGGAGAAACAATAATATCCACATGTATGTATTAGACACATCCAGCATATGTCTATATTCTGTGGAAAACACTATTCAAGAGGATGAAACAAAAAGATTAATTTATTGCCTTTTTGTTTTAAACCAACCACCAGAGATCATTTCTCACCAGCAAGTTAAATTTTCTGGTTCTTCCATCCACCAGATTCTCTCTTGATCCCCAGCAACAGGAAACTACGTTAAAATCTATTGAAGCAAAATATACCTACCATGTGAACAAGGGACAAGCAGTGAGCAGCTCATGACAGGACACACTCAGAGAGATCGCTAAAACCAGAACTAACATATACTGGAGTGACATGCAGAAACCATGTTTGAACATTTCTTCACCCCTGCTCTTGTTAATGTCAATGCACTGCCAGTCCTAGTATTACAGTAGGAGTATAACAAGTTATCTACACTTGAGTTACTCCTCTCAAGTTAGCCTAGCTCAAGCAATCTAGCTCACTGTGATATAACTCTTGAGCTGTTGTAGCCACTCTGGAGCTGCACTCATTAGTGTGTGTCACTAAGACTGCTGGGGACACACACAATCCATGGTTCTTAGTGATTTAGTAAAATAAGCCATTCTATGAATTATTTTCCAGTAACTAGTGAGAGAACTCTTCTGTCCTTTCTGGGCACAGGGAAGGAATTGTGGGAAGACATTGGAGGACTGTTGGCACTTGAGTGGAGCTAGCCTATGATAGCAACTGACGAATTGTGCTCACTTGAGTTTTGGCCTATACCTTCCCTCTCGGGCCAGCCAGCTTGACTTAAAAGTACCACCACACTTCAGTAAAGAGTTTGTGTGTGTGGATGGGACTTGAGTTAAGGGCAACATTCAAATTATAATTCGAGTTAACTTTGCAGTGAAGACAAGCCCTAGGAGGCTGAACAGAAATTATTTATCTTGGACAAAATCAACTAATCTGTCAAAAAAAAAAAAGGGTGTGTGTGGGATCATTATGCCTTGTCAATCAAATGCTGAATGAAGAACCAGAGAAGAAAAGGAGTTGTCTGTAGATAGGATATTCTTTCCAAGAGGACCTCTGTACTGTAAGACAAGTTTTACTGTCTTGTTTTGATGCTCATAGTGGTGTCCAGTTAATATGCTCCATTATAACAGCTGGCTCAGATCCTAGGGGTAAACCACCAAGATCAAACTAGTTGAAAAGAAAAGTCCATCCACAGAGTATTTTCATTCAATCCTGGACCATCAAGGCTGTGTAAATAAGTGCTTATTCATAGGACAGAGCCTCCTTCTATCACTCTTCTGCTCCATACTATGCTTCACCTGAATAACAGGGCTTTGAGTGATACAAGAATGGAGTAGGCTATTACATTGATTTTTGCTGAAGCAAGGTGTTATTCTTCTAATAGGTCACTTCCTTGTCAGACTCATTGCAGAAAGCTCTACTGAGAGACTATTTCTAGTTTTGTTTGGTGCATAGAAATACACTTAGGAGACTGAGGCTAGGTCTACACTACCCGCCTGAATCGGCGGGTAGAAATTGATCTCTCGGGGATCGAATTATCACGTCTCGTCGGGACGTGACAATCAATCCCCGAATCGACGCTCTTACTCCACCAGCGGAGGTGGGAGTAAGCGCCGTCGACGGGGAGCTGCGGAGGTCTATTTTGCCGCCGTCCTCACAGCGGGGTAAGTCGGCTCCGATAGGTCGAATTCAGCTACGCTATTCGCGTAGCTGAATTTGCGTATCTTAAATCAACCCCCCCTGTAGTGAAGACCTGCCCTGAGTCTCTTATCTGATCTATTTCTGCATTGCACTTTCCTTTCTGTTGCCCTGGAAGTTTAATCTTTTCACAGATTTATTCCTTTATCAAATAGTGATTTACTAGGGCCTCACTGCATTTCTGTGTATTTTAGACAGCTGCAAAGAAATAACAATAAGCAGATCCACTCTCTATCAATGAAATACCGACTCTGAACCCCCCCTCTCCCCCAATCATCCCCATCCTACTCCTCACATCTACAAAACCTCACACATGCAGGAGTGATGCAGCTTGCAAAAGCTGGTGGAGCCATTCTAGATCAGCATGCCCTGCAGCCGAATCCCCTAGCTTTCCCTTTAAAACCAGTCTCAAATGAAGTCACACCAAGTCCACGCAACCAAAGTCTGTGTTTCAGGCTTGCGGAGCAGCATGTGCTCCCTTTGGAGACACCAGGAGATCAAATTTGATCAGCGGCCTGGCAATCACCTGGACTTCCTCGTTCAGGGGATTTGACTTCAGGTTTACACTCTGCAGCGACTCCATTGAAGAAAGTTTCTCAACAGGGACATCTGGAACAAGAAGAACATGCACAAAATAAACAACCACCTGGATTATGAGAGAGACGCACATAAGCTGGTCAGGTCCTTTGGAATTTAAGATCATTGTCACTCGCATCCCTAGGTGCAGTCAGTCTGTGAAATGAAATGAATTCAACGTGAGACAGTGAGTGATGGCAGCAGCAGCTCTCTGTGAGTAGTTGAAGCCCAAGAGCTCAGGGTTTCGAAGCTCTGGTAATGCTCCAATTTCTATGTCTATTATTTATTCATAAGAAGAGGGGTTAACTGCAGGAAAGGTATATAAATTACACCCTCAGAGAATGGAACCGGGAAGCTGGGAGTACAATGAGTGGCCTTGCTTTAGATGGGCACCAGTGTTGCTGACTGATTTTGGAGATAAAGCTATCATTGAAGGCATGAACGTGATACACACACTCATCAGGTTCTGAAAAATATTTCCTTTAGGCTGAATTGTCCATGCCTGGTCTCAGCCCAGAGGTGAATTATTTCTGGAAAGTTTGAGGAAAAGCCATTTGAGTTATGGGATACTGCAAACATCTAACACAATTTAGCAGCTCTGCTGCTCACCAGGAACTTGCACATTGTTGGGGAAAATCATCTAAGACCATCTATCTGAGAGGATTCTGTCTCGTTGAAATGCACAGATCAAACCCCTCTCCTCTTCCCCTTAGAGAAAAACTCATTAACATTCAGAACAGGAGAAAACTGTTGTCTGGGTGGAGAATTGCGGATCTTACCATTCTGAAAACTCTCTACAATTTGGGTGCATTCTGCATATTGTAAGCTTTAATTAAACAATAAAGAAATTAAGTTTGTCATTTCTTTCACCAAGATACACAATGTAAACAGATGTGCAGCTGCCCAATTTACCCAGCCTTACAGAAAATACTTGGGAGTACTTCATTGATGTTCACAGAATTATTGATTTTATTATTTGCATTACCCTAATGCCCAGGAGTCCCATTCAAGATCAGGGACCCATTGCACGGTCTATGGTAAAACACATTATAAGGAAGAATCCCCACCATGAAGAGCACTGCTTTGTTTTGTGGCATGGTTTTAAGACAACTTTTCAGACATTCTTGTCCAAAAGGCTTCTTGAGATATTCCCCTACCTGTATGGAGAAAAAGAACTGAAATTTTACATCACACTGAGTAGATTTTTTTATCTTGGCTGCCAGAGAGCTCCTGCTATGTACTGTTCCCCCACAACAGGTCTTTTGAAAAAATATGGTAATAACTTCTTCACTTGTAAGAAAGCTAGAAAGGGATCCAGTTCAAGATTCCGAATATAGATGTGTGAAAGAATATGAATACCCTGTACACCTCTCTAGTCTTCAAAGCTCATGGCAAAAAATCAATGGAATGAAACAAAATATTTCCTTCCTGTTCCAAGCTTTAGACAACTTGCATCACACTTCCCAGCCATATGAAGACTGGGGGAAATGTAAAATAAGGGTCATGTCACTCAAATTCACATGCCTTGTATATAATATTAATAGGGCTTGTATATTCTGTTTTACCAAGACTTCCCAACCTTCTTCAGTAACATGACAATGTAACTCTTGTTCAGATTTGATCCCAAGAGACTCCAGATGAAAATTCAGGCCTGAAGTGAGATTAGAGCAGTGGCAGAAGTCACTGTACCCTGTGCCCTCATATTTATGCAAGAAGCGCTGAACTGCAACTGCAGATGTAAATACCTCAACATTCTTCTTCCCAAAGCTCACAGCTTCCTCTTCTTCTCTCTCTTTGGATTATTTATGTCTATTTTCTTTGTGCCTTATAAAAATCATTAATGATAAATCAGTCCTTTCTCCAGCATCGGTGTAACTGTATTGGAGCTGGAGGGTGGAAATATAGGCACCAACTACATCCCAGCAGCACTGGCGACCACAGAGAAGACAGCCAGTGGCAGCTGAGGGACTGTGGGAGAACGCACCAGAGGAGGCTGATTACTATGGTGTGTTTCCATGGGGTGGGGCCTTGAATCTGGTGTCTGCTGTATTAGTGATGGAGATATTTACTGAAGCATTTCACAGACACCCATTAAAATGTTACAAATCGTAATGTACAGGAACCAGGGTACACAGCTGTGCATGTCTACACTGGGTATACTGGGGAGAGGAGGAAGAGTAACGTACATGAACCATCAAGCAGCTGCAGTGTAGGTTTTAAAGATTTGTTAAACAGTTACTGGAGCCTACATTCTCATTTCAGTTCCCCAAGCCTCGAGCTCCTCACCAGGAAGCCACTTGAACTAAAATTTATGGGACCATCCTGGTTTTCTTGGGCCAGGCTTGTGTTCTGCAAGATTGGTCTCATAGTAATTCTGGGCATCATACCACACTGAGGTAGTATTTACCTGTTGTGATGATGCATCAAGTTGACATATTATACACTGATGTATAATGATGTATCTTTGAGAACTCATGGAGAATGGGTGAGGTCAATGAGGCTGGAGAAGTGCAAACATAGTACACCAATTTTTATAAAGGGAAACAAAGAGGAGCCAATAATTTATAGACCAGCCAGCCTAACTTCAATATCTGGAAAGATACTGGAACAAATGATTAAACAATCGATTTGTAATAGGTTTATAAGCAATAGCCTGCATGGATTTGTCAAGAACAAATCATGCCAAGCCAACCTAATTTCCTTCTTTGACAGAGTTACTGGCCTAGTGGAGAGAGAAAAGCAATAAATATGCTATGTCTTGACACATTCCACATGACATTCTCATAAGCAAACAAGGGAAATGGGGTTTACGTGAAATTACTATAAGGTGGGTGCACAACTTCAAAGAGTAGTTATCAATGGTTCACTGTCAAACTGGTAAGGTGTATCTAGTGGGGTCTCACAGGTTCAGTCCTGGGTCTAGTAGTATTCAATATTTTTATTAATAACTTCGCTAATGTAGTAGAGAAGATGCTTATCAGATTTGCAAATGACACTTAGCTGAGGGGTGGGGCAGAGGTTGCAAGCACTTTGGAGGACAGAATTAGAATTCAAAGTGACCTTGACAAATTGGAAAATTGATCTGAAATCAATAAGATTCAATAAAGACGAGTGCAAAATACTGCATTCAGGAAGGAAAAATCAAATGCACAACTACAAACTACAAAATGGGGAATAACTGGCTACTGCTGAAAAGGATATGGGGGTTAGAGTGGATCACAAATTGAATATGGATGTGATGAATTGGGAAAAAGGCTAATATCAATCTGGGGTGGATGAGCAGGAATGTTGTGTATAAGACACGGGAGGTAACTGTCCCGCTCTGCTTGTCACTGGTGAGGTGCCAGCATGGGTGGTGTGTTCAGTTCTGGGTGCCACACTTTAGAAAACGTGGACAAAGTGGAGAGAGTCCAGAGGAGAACAACAACAATGGTAACAGGTTTGGAAAACCTGACCTATGAGGAAAGATTAAAAAAAATGGGTATTTTTAGTCTTCAGAAAAGAAGTCTGAGCGGGGACCTGATAACTATCTCCAACTATGTTAAAGGCTGTTATAAAGAGGAGGGTGATTAATTATTCTCCATGTCCATGAAGGTAGGACAAGTAGTAATGGGCTTAATCTGCAGCAAGGGAGATTTAGGTTAGATAGCAGAAAAAAATTCTAACTATAAGGATAGTTAACTCTGGAATAGACTTCCAAGGGAGGTTGTGGAATCGCCATCATTGGATATTTTTAAGAACAGGTTAGACATACACTTGCCAGGGATGGTCCAGGTGTACTTAATTTTGCCTCAATGCAGAGGGGCTGGACTAGATGACCTTGACATTCTTTCCAGCCATACATTTCTATGATTCTATGATCTGTACTGATGCAAACACTACAGCACCGTGATGTTTTTATAGTGGTAACCCTCTGAATCATAGCATTTCTCCTCCCAGCATATTTTGTGGATTCTCAGGGGATGGAAGAGAAAAGCAACTGGAATAAAGACTCTTTAAGAAAACAGGATCTCTCTCCCTGGAGTCAACAGGATCCGGAAAAGCAAAGAACTTAAGACTCACAGGAGAGGGGAGCAATTCATGTTACTCATCAGTGAGCACTGACGGGCTCTGAAGGCAATCCCTGGGGATGGTCTTCTTGAGCATGGGAACACATGGAGTCTTGCAGGTGCTGGTGGCTAAAATACAGATGACAGGGTTATTAATGCCTCCCAACATCAGAAAATTTGGTTAAGAGGAGAAGGTGGATTTTTTTTTGTTTTTTTTTTTCCCTCTTTGTTTTACATTTTACAAACTAATTTAATACTTTGACTTTTTTCCTGTTTAGAAGTGAAAAAAAAATGTGGAACAGAATATTTTAAAAAAATCCTCCTACTGCACAATATATTAACACCTGCCAGCTTCTTACTGTTAGTGCCATCCCAGGTCAGCTGAAATAATAATAGAGGGGCAAAGGTCCCACATAGTGCCCAGATAACACTACTGTTTAATTAACAGAGATGCCATCCATGGATGTGAACATCAGTTCATATAGAGGTGCCTGCTGAGAAGGTGAAAGTCACTTGATGGAACTGAACCCATCACAAGACACTCCAGCTTGTCACTGATCATGCTCAGGCACGGTGCTAAGGGTGCTGCTGCTAAGACTTTTCCATATTGAGCTTTTTTCTGTTGCACAGACAGCAGCACCAGTAGGAGTGCTTGTGTAGAATGGCTGCTGGCATTTTAGCACCACGGTGTCTAGATCTGCTCTAAAAGAGTTAGACAACCCATGCTAAGAACGCAGATGAAATGTATGGTAAAAATGCATTGCTAGCACTTGGGGGAGATTTTATGAAAAACCTTAAAATCCCCCAAAGCTTGGGCCCAATAATAAGTCTGCCAAGGGAATCTGCTGAAATGAGCTGTTCAGAGGTGAAACTAAGCCAGACTGGGCTGGCGGCAATTTAAAGGGCCCAGGGCTCCAGCCACTGCGGGGAGCCCTGAGCCCTTTAAATCACTGCTGGAGCTCTGGCAGCTGGGCTTGGGCGGGATTTAAAGGCCCCAGAGCTCTGGCCCCTGCGGGGAGCCCCAAGCCCTTTAAAGCGCTGCCCAGTGGCAGCAGGGCTCCGGCAGGGATTTAAAGGGCCCAGGGCACCCCCGCAGCGGCCGGAGCCCCGGGCCCTTTAAATCACTGCCGGAGCCCTGCCGCCGCTACCCCAGCCCTAGCCCGAGCCCTGCCGCCCTGGAGTAGTGGCAGCCGAGCTCCCGCGGTGATTTAAAGGGTCCGGAGCTCCACGGTGGCTGGAGCCCTGGGCCCTTTAATTCGCCCCTGAGCCCTGGGGCTCCCAGCCGTCTCTGCAGCTGGTAGCTCCAAGGTGATTTAAAGGCCCTGGGGATCCCAGCCACAGCCAGAGCCCCAGGGCCTTTAAATCTTGAAAGGCCCTGCCTCTTCCAGTTGAGGCCCCGCCCCACTCAGGACTCTGGCATACCGGTAAGTCCTTTATGTTACTTTCACCCCTGGAGCTGTTCAATATCTCCTTCTATTTAAAAGTGTCACCAGAGGTCATCTGGATGAAATGAAACTTCTGTTCTGATAGGGTTTTAAAAGAGTAAGGAATAAAGCCCATAGGAACCTTTAAAGATGCACTGTTTTTTTACAATAATAGCAGGAAACCAGGCAGGAGGGGCTAGGGAAGGCTCTAGGCAGAAGCCCTGATTGTTCACAGGGGGCCTTTATAAAAGCTGTTTCTGGGCCTCTGTACCCTTTGGTAGCAAGATGCCTATTTGTGCAATTTCAATGGTTATGTGAATGCCTGTGCACCACTGGTAACAATTTTGTCTGTGGTCAGGGGTCCAAACAGTAGTCAGAGTGTCAAATTTCTGTGGGCACAGACACATGGTTTCAGACTTATGGAGTTAATACACATCAATGAAGGTCCAGTATAACTGCTTAACATAATGCAAGTGACCAGAGTGCAAAAAAAGTCATTTCTCTGGACTCCAATTTCTAAAGGCACTGGAAAGTATATAATAAATAAACACAAATCATATAGTATAGTCATGCTGACAAAGAACCATATGGATCATCAGGAGTCAAACAGCTGCAAACCAAAGATAAGATGGAACAGTTACTGGTGAATACAGTGAAATGAAAAAGTCCCAATTTCTGTCTGTCAAATTGGTACATTCTGCATAGCTGGTCATGTGTTGCACAAAGGCTCTGAATCCCATTCCTTTGAACTCAGAGTCCCTGGCTATAGCTTCCTGCGTCAATGCAAGGTGTTCCTTCCTCCAGCCATCCTAGTCTTCAATGTAGACTTCTTATTAGTTTAAAGTGGGTTCCAGACGCTTCTACAATAATAGGCAAAGATTTCCAACTAACTTTGTAAAAAGGAGTTTGCCTGGTAATTGTTCTCACTCCCTCGCAAACTGTGCTGCATGTGCTCTCTCAGCTATGGCAGAATGATTGATAGATTGGCCTGAGGCCAACAAACAGGTGCAAAAGAGAATTAAACACCATATAATAAAAATTTGCATTAAATTCTCACATACAATAATCTCCAAAGGCTAAAAACTGCATAATACTAACTTACAGGGAAATGTTTGTGTGCAAAGCTGGACATATAATTTAGTTTCTTCTCCTTATTATAAAATGTGCACAACATCCATACTTGCCTAACATCTGATTTTTGGCCTGAGACTTAAGCTTTTGGGGATTTTGTGATTTCTCAGACAACTTCCAAAATCTTAAGAGTTTCAGCCAAGCTGCAGGAGCCATGACATCAAGCAACACAACTACACAAATTTCCCTGTCTTATAATGAAACATTAAGTAGCAATACAATTGCCATGGTCTTTGGGAAACCTGTTTAACTTTTTAGTCAGAGAGGGAGAACTCCAGTTGCAAAACATCATAGGCCCCGACTTCATGGGTGCGCTGGGGCTCAAGCACCCACCAAAAAAAAAAAAAAAAAAAAAAAGGGGTGTGTGCGCGCTCAGGACCAGATTAATCTTTTGTGGGCTGGGCACCCAGACTGCAGCTCCACCCCCTGCTCTGCCCTGAGGCCCTGTCCCCGCTCAACCTCTTCTCCCTAGGGCCCCACCCGCACTCCGCCCCAAATCACTGTCCCCGCTTGGCCTCTTCCCCCCCCCCCCCCGAGGCCCTGTCCATGCTCTGCCCCGAGACCCCCCCACTCAGCCTCTTCCCCCTGAGGCGCTGCCTGCCGCTTGCACGGGGGAGGGGCGGAGAGGAGCACCCACTGGCAAAGACTAAAGTCAGCGTCTGTGCAAAACATAAATAATTTAACTTAAGACCAGGCACAAAAAGATTGAAAGGAATATTAATTAACGTATTATAGAAATCTAAAACAGTTTTTCTACCACAATTGGAGCTGAGCAGCTAATCTGGTCACCGTTCTATTGCACATGCTGTTTGCTAGTGCAGGATGATTGACAGGTCTGTTGTGTGCAAAAGTAGGCTGGAGGGAGTTGATATTGTAAAGGCAAACATGTTGTTCATTTTATTGCAGGGAAAATAGAGGGGTGTTAGAAAAAGAAAACTGACTGGAAACAAATCTTCCTGAGCCTTTGGTAAACTGCCACATCTTTGTTAAAAGACAAATGTCCCATCCAAGGCAGATGAAGATGCTAGTATTTTGAAACATTATCAAAAGGGCCATGCTCAAGGCTGGTAGATCAGAGACACAAGAAGAACAGAAAGATTTCTAGGATACCTCTTTATCCTTTTCACTGGGGAAAAGCTTCCTTATTTCAAACTGAACAATCTATTGACAGCAAGGTCAGTACCACTGGAAAAGTGATGCAACTGCAAACAAAGATCAGGAGTCTACACACGTTCTCCACAGAGAAGCAATGCCAGCTCCACAAACAAACTTTAAAAGATTATCTATAAACACATTCAACAAAGGCAGAAAGGGGCTAAGGGAAGACTTGTTAGAATACTCTTCTCCACTCCCTCCTTTGCCTGCCGGCCTGCCTGCTCTAGTGTCTATTAAATACAATTAATTCTAATATGTGGATACTCAAAATCCAAGAAAGAGTTAGTAAGTCACAGCTTTGAGTGTGTATCTTATAAAGCTGTTTTGAAAGTAACAGTGTTTCACTCCTGACTGGCTATGCCAATTCTGAACCCTACACAGCTCTCCCTTGTGGAAAAGGTTTGATCAATTTCAGTTAACTAATCATGTTTGGAAACAAAGCAATAGATATTGGTATTCTGATTTCTGGTGCTAGAAACTAATAGAGATCAGTTAAAAAATTCTAATGAGACTACAGCTAGGGTTGCAAAAGCATGTAAATGACCTGCACTTCATTCCCGATTCTTTCCTTTAAACAAGACTATCAAATACTGCAATGGCTTGGGAGGAGAGACAAAAAGCAACTAGAAATTCAGCCAAAAGATCTCTAGTCACAGACCTTCTAGTCTGACCATGTTAGGCTGTGGTCTTGTTAGAACTCAGTGTAAGCAGAGGCAGGCTTAGTCAGTCCTTGTAGGGGAGGTATCCAGAATAAAGTCAGTTGATGAGGGTGATTCAGGAGGCGGCATATCTTCTCTGTTAGGCTACATCTACACTACAGGGGGGGGTCGATTTAAGATACGCAAATTCAGCTACACGAATAGCGTAGCTGAATTCGACGTATCACAGCTGACTTACCCCGCTGTAGGGACGGCGGCAAAATCGACCTCTGCGGCTTCCCGTCGACGGTGCTTACTCCCACCTCCGCTGGTGGACTAAGAGCGTCGATTCGGGGATCGATTGTCGCGTCCTGATGGGACGCGATAAATCGATCCCCGAGAGGTCGATTTCTACCCGCCAATTCAGGCGGGTAGTGTAGACCCAGCCTTAGTCTGTGGTGAATGATTGGGCAACAATGGTGTTAGGAGACTAATATTTCACAGACTGCAAATCCCACTTTGCTTTAATTAGATATGAAAGTCTTCACTTCCTGACCCTAAAATGTGCCGGTTTTCTGGCACTATTATAATGGCTTCCCCACTCCATCCCCAAAATGGTTACTTTTCAGTTTTGTGTTAAGTAATGTGATGCACATATGCAATATCTACATCTACTCAGATACGCAGCGGCGAGAGGCATGTGATAAGTGAATTCATCATGATACCTTTTACTGCTTCACCTGTGTCTGGGCTTCTAAACCATCTCCCAGGAATTATTCTAAAATTCCAAATCCACAACTTCAAACCACTACCACTGTTTAAAACAGACAGACAGACAAACAAATGAACCTGCCCAGGAAAACACTTCTTACTCTCTTCCCAAAAATCACCCTAGTCTGAATCCCCCAGTGGGCAGTCGTGCACCACTGATGGCTTTTCTACGTTATGGCGTTGTTATGGTGTCTGCATAGTTAAGGCTGGGTTAGGCTGGCATTTAAAACAGAGATGAAATCTCTTTGTTATGCATGAACAATGAGTGTAAGTAAGTATAGAATGAATTTTCTGAAAATCTACAAAAAAGCCTGTTAATTAGCTTATGATTCAAATATAGCCAATGTAACAAATGAAGTTGTTACCATCTGATAGCTGTTGAATATGTATGTAAAAAAAAGATGATGATCTCTGTTCTGGTCCCAATGGACAGATAGTGCCAATTGTGATGTGAACAATTTGGCAGTCATATCAGCGAGGCCAATGATTGAATTACTCTATAAGTAGTCCCTTGTTGGTCATTGTTGTGTGGAAACCTGCACTGCTGCTTCCCCTGTTATGGGATAAAGTAGAGAGAATTTCAGTTTTGAGGGCTATTGGCCGAGTACCTTTTAATAACACTCAACTCACTGATTTATTTAGAAAAATGTTTATTAAAACAAAAAAGTTTCTTTTGCTAACAGACTGACCCACTCCAAAACTGCACACTGTAATTGATTAAACTGGGCTACAGAGCTGACTAAAAGGCAGCTGGAAACCACCATCCTGGGAAAGCACTGAGTGCAACCAGAACATTATTTATCTGTGTAGTGGGGTGGTCCCCTGCTCCTACCCAGAAGGGCTTGAAAGCAGCCCTGGAGAGGGTTGTGGCTGGGGACGGCTGATTGGGGAAGCGGCCGCAGCTGGGCCACGCCCCAATCAGGCCTCAGCTGGCCGTATATAGGAGGCTGGGAGCCAGGAGCTCAGTCTCCCTCTAGCTGTAGAGGAAGATGGACCTGGCTGTAGGGCCCTGAGTAGAGTACCTGAGAGGAGCAGGGCTGGGGAAAGGCAGAGGCGCTAGGGAGGCTCCAGCCTGGAAAGCCCCAGGCTGCAGCCTAGCAGAAGGCCAATGGATACTGGGGGTTGCAGAGAGCAGCCCACGGGTAGGCAGAGGGCAGCAGGTCCAAACCTTCTTTGCCAGTGATGAGTGGCTTATACTGCAGTCTGCCCCAGGGAAGGGGGGCTAGTTGGTGACTGGCAGTAGCCGGTGACTGGCAGTAGCCCATGACTGAGGCAAGGTGGGGATAGAGGGTTGGGGGTTCCCTGGTGAGGGGAGACCCTGAGAGTGAGGGGTTACTGCCAGGGGGCAGCACCCCAGATAATGGGGCACTGGGTCCGGGAGGGACATGGGGGCCAAGCGGCAGCGGGACACCGGCCTGCAGAGGCTGGATGAGCTAATTCCTGGAGACAAACAGCAGGAGGCGCTGCAGAGGTGAGTCCCACATCGCTACAATCAATAAGCTGAGGGAAGCAGGCATAGAAGTCACAGACATGTGCACAGATGTAACAGCTGAATTTTTCTATTAACTATAAATGGGTCAACTTCCCTCCTCCAGACAGAATAATCAACTGGGATGGGGGCTATTTTTTTTGGAAAAGAAAAAATAATTAGCTCTGAGGATCCAATTTATTTGTTTTAAATTTACTGGAAATTGGTAGATACTCCAAAAAGCATTTTATTCAACAGTGTTCTTATGCACTCACTGTCCACTAAAATTTTATGTTCACAAGACTTCAGGGCAGGGGTGAAAGTAACTTAAGGGACTTACCGGTATGCAGGGCCGGGATCCTGAGCTGGGGGAAGGAGGACGAGCACTCGGGGGGAAGGGGCAGGGCCTCAGGCAGAAGGAGCGGGGCCTTTGAATCCCTGTGCCCTTTAAATCACCACCGCTACCCTGGGGCTCTGGCAGCAATATAAAGGGCCTGGGGCTCTGGCTGCGGTAGCGGCGGCCGGGATCCCCAGGCCCTTTAAATCACTGCCGGAGCCCCATGGTAGCTGTAGCTGCGGTGGTGGCTCGGAGCCCTGGGTCTCTGGCGGTGATTTAAAGGGCCAGGGGCTCCGGGTGCTGCCGGGAGCCCAGGACCCTTTTAAATTGCTGGTTTGGGGAAGCTGCCCCCTACTGGTAAGGTCAGCTGTGTACCGGCTCTTGACGGTAAGTTGTACCGGCTTACTTTCAAGTCTGCTTCAGGGACAAGCTCTCCAAACCCTAAAAATATACGTCAAACTGAACCCACAGGCACACCCACACAAATACTATTGCAGACACATTCAATCCCACAAAAAATGAGTTTTTAAAGCCATACACATTACCACAGACTTTGCAGAGGATCCAGTTCTATTGCTCACCCACATGCTAAATGACCACCCAGCTGCAGGATTGGGCTCACAAAAAGTTCACTCGCACTATACACATGTATACAAACCCTCTCCCGTACATCAGCCTTGGCCAGTCCCTTTCCCTAAGCAGCTGTGTTATGTACAATTTAACTGACTTCATCATGTCAGCTGTGATAGGTCTCCTCTTTGGGTGGATAAAAGGTTGTCACATTGCAATATTACATCAGCATGATACCTATTTTGTTTTAAGAGTTTCTGAATGTTACGGGGGGACAAAGATGTTAGCCCATAGTCGCTTTCCATAGCTCCCCTTAACTTACACAGAGTTGTAATAATTGGGCCTACAAGTTTACCCTAATTGTGAACTCAACTGTAAAAATTATGTGGAAGTTCATAAGATGTCACAATAACCTCTAACAACAAATGCTGATGGCAAAAGGTATGAAAGGAAGATTAAAAAAACTTCAGGCCAAACAAAAAGGCCTGCCTATATAACTCAAGGACTGTGTGAAGATCATGCTTGGCAAACAAGAAAAGTATGGAACCAGAAATCAGTGATTCAACATTGGTATGTCAGATACTAGGCCTAATTGGTGGACAAAATAATGAGAAGATGGGCTATTCAGCCCACAATTCCCTTTATGGGTCCTTAAAGAAAGAGATTTTGGGAAGAAAAACTAGCTACTGAAGCAAGCTTCAATGTCATAGCTGCCATCCCCACCAACTCCTGGGACCCAGGTCTTTCATCATCCTGATTCAGAGACGTCCTGACCAGCCCAGACCAGCATGAGGTACTGAGACGACATTCCCACCACTACCAAGTGTATCCCAAACACCAGCTGTGATGGAATGGGATCAGACTTTAAAAGCAACAGCAACAACAACAGCTCCAGCCCATCTCCATTAACTTCTCTTTTCCCCAAACGGACAGTTATTACAGTCTTTGATACCAGCTAAGACCAGCTATCAAACAAGACTCTTTTCCTTCTAAAATGTCTCTCCAGGTAAAGGGAACAAGGGATGTTGTTAAAATGGAAGGCTTAATACATTACATTTCAAATACTTTAACTGTTTTTCCTTCTTTTCAATAAAAGGTTAAAAGGATTTTTAATGGCGTGTTGCCATGGTACTAAGCAGGCTGAAATCTCTGTATACCAAACCCTGGTCCTTCTTTAACATTGTTTAATGTTGGACAGTAACTGGCTTATGGAGGGAGGGATAGATCAGTGGTTTGAGCATTGGCCTACTAAACCCAGGGTTGAGTTCAATCCTTGAGGAGGCCATTTAGGGATCTGGGGCAAAAATCTATCAGAGGCTTAGTCCTGCTTTGAGCAGGGGGTTGGACTAGATGACCTCCTGATGTCCCTTCCAACCCTGATATTCTATGTAAACATCTTTAGCTCATGTAGTCCATCTAAAGCTAAACAACATACACACATCTGACACAACCTCTAACTCTCAAGCAAACAGCTGTGGAAAAATGAGTTTTTATTTTTTTAAAAGCTCCAGAAGGATAGAAGTGGAAGCTGCAGATTCAGCACACACTGGTATGACCCTCCCAGAGGTTTCTTTAACAAGGTACATGGTCTAAAAGAAACCATGTGAAAGTATTATTGCTGTTTTATGTTCCCTAGTTAACCCCCCTATGTGAAATTTCTTTATCATACTAAAGAGTGAATTTCATTTCCCAGTTATGGTAATAATAGCAGTGCCTGGGAGAAAACACACAAGTAAAATCCTGTGTATTGCTGACAGCAAATTGATTCCTATGTAGAGCGGGTCAGGAATTTTTCAACAAAATTTTTGACTTGAAAACATTTTGAAGAAAATTTTTTTTGTACAGTGTGCGTTATTTCTGAGCCTCTATTTAAACTCTCATGCCTTAGGTGATGGTAGTACTGGATCCAGGAGCTACTGGATTAATTGCTACTGTCCCAGTCATGTGACAAGGATATTAAACTTCTGTAACCCTGACCTATAACAGGTGATTGGAGCCAGAAAATAAACATTAATCTCTTACCAGCACTCCTGTTTATTGCACCTTATTATGGGTGAAGTGAGTTAAGGAGAAGGAGCGTAGATGGTGGGTGTAGTTGAGATGGAGTGATGCAAGATTTGAAATGAGAAGATGCAGCTATAAGTTTCAGTGGCTTTTTTCCTGTCTTTTCTGTTTGTTAACCATATGTTAGTGCTTATCTTCACAACGATAACCAAAAGCTTTAATTACACAGTATGATGGTGGCAAGTCGTACTTCTAAATATACTTTTTCATCTCTACAGACATCTAGCTCTCTGGAAGGAACCTGGGCAGCTTTCCCACTGATGTAAAGTGACAGGCTGCCAAAATGCAATTTCTGCCAGCAACTTCCAGAGATCTGCAATTTATCCCTCAGATCATATCACTGAAGATTTGGCAGTCGTTTGTTGAAGCAGTTCAGATTAAGCAATGAGTGGGCACTTTTCTAGAGAGCTCAGTTAAACTGGAGGCAGCAGGATGGAGGGAAAGAAACAGACTGTACCCTCAATTCTGAAATTTTACACGGGGTAGCACATGGAAGGGCTATGAACCATTCTTACAGCATAATCATTCTACAACTTGTAGCCCATAGGATTATTTTGCTAGCTATTATATCCTACTAATCCAGCCAGGAGTATTAATTAATATGTTTCTTTTTCTGAAATTAACCCATTTTATTCTTATATTTTATTAGTATTAATTTCTTGGAATTTAGGATGTGTTGAGGCATGTGTTTCCTAATAATAATTTGCTGAAATGCTAGAAGCCTACCGGCCTGTAAGATCTGCAATATAGCAAAAAGCAGAATTAGTTATAAATATGTCAGCATAAAAGCTGGCAACCTTTGGCATAGATAAGAATGGTCCCTGAAATTTTGGGGTACCTAAGGGAGGAACTATCCACATCACATCACAGGTTTATCTGGCTTCTACAACCGGTTGGTAACCGCAGGGTACACCACAACTCGAGGTCATCAAGAGAGCCTAGGTTGGTAGTTTTGGAATGAGAATGTCATAATTCACTATCCTATAGGAGAAGGGTACCCATAAATTTCTTAAGGTACAGAAACAAGATTTGGGTATAGTAGGTTGGGCCTGATTTCCATAGGTCAGGATCCTATAAAATACCTTGTAAGAGAGTACTAGGAAGGCTTTTTAGCTCTTAGGGTCTGCTATGTTCTATACTCTATAGACTGTCTTTTCATTTATCTACCTATTCTATCTTCTATCACACTATCAGCTCAGTTTGCGTAGTACAGTATAACTACGCAACATTCCTACCTATTGGGGAAGCCAGCACCATTGTGTGATCGGGCATGCCAGGAGTGAGGCTGGTCCTCCATATTCTTTTACTGGGTCCTAAAGGAAGGGTGTGAGTATGTTAGGTTAAGGTACTTATAATAGAAATGTTACCACCCAGAGTTTTGGAATTCTTTTACTGTTTTGCAGTTATAAGTTTCATTGGATTCCTTATTTTTATGTTAATGGCAATAAAGATTTTATCAGTTTGGTATTGTCCTCAGTGTATGCATTCTTGCCAAGCACCCCGAGAATCCTCCCATGATACAGAGCTCTGTAGTCTGAATTGGATAAGAACCTATACATCTTCTGGTCAGATGCGATCAGTGGCGAGCCATAAAAACTAACCTGTCAAATTCAGGTCAACAGATTGGCGAGCTGGCAGGAGTCTCAAGGTGTGCTTGGCAAGCACTTACTTGAGAGGTTAAAAAGAAACTCTGTGTGCCCTAGTCACTGGGCATAGTCTGGTAACTGTTTCCTTTGTAACAGACAAATTCTGGGTATCGATCCCAGAGAACGTATAATACTTGCAGCTTGTGGGTTAAATGGGTTAACTGTCCACATCCTTTCAACCAATCAGTGGCCTCTGTAGACTCAACCCCTACTCCTGACTGGGTGGCATATTTTCAAGCAGGGTCAGATACCCCTGAGGAGCTGGAGGTGGGTAGCCTTTAGGCTCTTCCATCTATCTATCCCATAGATTATTCCCATGACACCAGTCGGCCCCAAGGAGCATCACAACCCCTTTGGGAAGAGATGCAAGTGGAAGACCCACAGTATCTTTAGTTGTAGGGGGCTGCCACTTAAATTTTGTTGTAGATACTGGAGCAGCAACCAGTATAATTCATGTGAAGGATCCTAGATCCTCTGTTTTGGCCTCTGGGAAAACAAAGACGCTATCAACATTTGTAAACTACCAAGTTATGGCCATGCTATCTAAACCTATCGAAGTACAAATTGGTCACCTGCGCAAGACCCATGTCTTCGCGTTGCTCACACTGTCAGACCCAGACTGTTGGGGTCTGATTTCCTAGGTAGGCAGAAATGCATTATTGATTTGGCTAATCAGTCATTGTGTCTTACTACAGGACAAGAGTTGGGTTGCCCGCTAGTGGTCATGCTGGAGTGTGGTATGGCCACCCCAACGGAGGAACCAGAACCAGACGAATACCACCTGGACACATTAATAGCCAAATATACACTCTATCCAGAGTTACAGGCCATACTTCGCAAACATGCTGATGCCTTTGCTAAACACAAATATGATTGTGGATGCATGTCAGTCACTATTGTTGTGGACGGGGGAGACGTGCCTGCTCAAAAACAATATGCCTATCCAGAGCAGGCCATACCTTACATAGTCAAGGCGATCAAATCATTACTGGCACAGGAAGTCCTGCGTAGATGCACTTCTACAGCCAATTCCCCAATTTGGCCCGTTAAGAAACCAGATGGTTCTTGGCGTCTCACCATCGATTACCGATGGTTAAATCAGGTCACCCCTACTTGTGCCCCTACTGTAGCAAAAATGCCAGACCTCATAAAGTCCTTTGATCTGGAGGCTAAGTGGTTCTCTGTGCTAGATATCAGTAACAGCTTTTGGACTTTACCAGTGGCCCAAGAGTCGCAGTACAGGTTTGCTTCCAAGGGGTCCAACATTCCTGGACCCGATTACCTCAGGGATATAAAAATAGCTCAGCATTGTTCCATGCTCAAATGCGGCGAGTCCTAATATGATTTTCTAAACCATCTGTTTTATTCCAGTATGTAGATGACCTATGCTTAGCAACTCGCAGCAAGGAGGAGCATTTGGCAAAGCTGGACGAGCTCCTGCAAATTCTTAAGGAAGCGGGATTAAAGTGCAACCCTGCCAAGGCGCGACTAATGAAAACCATTGTCTCTTTCTTAGGTCTTACTTTTACAAAATGGGGTTGAACTCCCTCACCGCAAAACGTGGAGACAATCCAAAAGTTGCCAATACCGAAGGACCTAACGGTGTTAAGATCCTTTTTAGGCTTAACTGGGTTCCACTGGGATTTCATTCCTAACTTTGCTTCCATTGCAGGTCCTTTGTACCAACTGCTAAAGAAGGATGTTCAATGGGAATGGACTGAACAACACACGGAAGCAGTGTCCCAGCTGAAACAAGCCCTTGTCAAGGCTCCGGTGTTGATCACTCCAAATCCTGAGATACCTTATCACCTGAAGGTGGCGGTGAGTGTTAATGCATTAGCGGCTGTTGCTTCCCAAGAGAGGCATGGGAAATTCAGACCCGCGGCCTATGCCTCACGTTTAATATCTCCACTAGAACTTAAATACGACAACTGTGAGAAGTACTTACTGGCCACTAGTTGGGCCATACAGCATTTTGCCTCAGTCCAATCATATTACACTCATCGCACACACCCCTTCAGTTTTTGCTATCTAATCGGGTTAAAGATGGGCAAGTTTCCAATGCCCGCATAGCCCATTGGGCTTTATTGTTACAGGGGAAGGATATTGCAGTAAAACCTGTTAGGATGCCATCTTTGCTGCTCACAGCCTTACTATATCAAGGAGAAGCCCATGACTGTCCAGACAGAAATTAACAGATTCCAAAGATTCTTCTTCCTGCCTCTAATCCAAGAAAAAGGTTCCTTTAAAGGGCACCCCTTCTTTGTGGACGGATCAAGCTATCATGATCCTCAAGCACCGGCTTTGGGATTTATGTCATTCCTCCCAAAGGAGAGCCTTGGGGAAAAAGCATACTCCTGTACCCCTCATTCAGCCCAATATGCTGAGCTAGCAGCAGTGACTTGTGTATTGGAGTACTGTGTACAGGCCTCCCTTAAAAGATTGTACCAGAGGATTGGTCTGTTTTCAGACTCCGCTTGGGTGTGCAATTCTCTCACTGAATTCTTGCCCTATTGGGAAACAAATGGGTTCATGTCCTCTGATGGGTCCCCAATCAAGTATGCATCACTGTTAAACTACATCCGTGACCTGGCATTAAAAATCACTATCTCAGGATGGCCAGTCATGGTGAAGAAGGTTAAAGCCCATTCCAAATCCGAACCCTATGCGATCAAAAATGGAAAGGCTGATAAACTAGCCAGCGAGGGAGCTTGATCAGAGGAACCTTGGAAAGAAAAGAACTTAGAACATTCTTTCATAACCCTGGGTTCTAAGTGTTCAGTTGCTGCTGCCAAGGAGATAGACTAACATTCCCGACTTAAAGGAGATGCAAACATGAGATAAAGATATAGTGGAGATAATTCGAGAACTCTCCAAGACAGAAGGAAAATGGTCATCTATGTTGAACCCTGTTTATGGGAGGTATAGACAACATCTACAGGTGGTGGATAAAATCCTCATGTACACAGGAGGCCTTTTTCCAGTATGGGTGGCTCCAACATCCCTAAGAAGGGAAATGATATACATGGTCCATGATACTCCAAGAGGGGGACATCAGGGAGTAGACAAAACTGTTCAACATCTCTTAACTGTGGGATGGTGGCCTCTTCTTAAATTAGATGTACAACAGTACTGTAACAACTGTTTGACTTGTGCTCAAGTCAACCCAACTCCTTCCAAGCATAATGCACAATTACAATCTCAAGTGTATGAAGGTCCGTGGATGGCTTTGCAGATTGATTTCATAGGCCCTCTACTGTGTACCCAAAGAGGCAACCAATACCTCTTGGTAATTGTTGATCCTTTTTCAAAATGGGTGGAGGCTTTTCCTTTGAAGACCAATACTGTAAAGGCCACAGCCAAGGTCCTGGTAGAACAAGTCTTCTCTTGTTGGGGGATCCCTGCGAAAGTGGAATCAGACCAGGGATCACATTTCACAGGACAGTTCTTCAAAGACTGTCTTAAACTAATGGGAGTCCCAGAGAGACTACACATCCCATACAAACCACAGTCATCTGGGATGGTGGAACGTACAAATCGGACCATAAAAGTAATATTGAGGAAACTGGTGGGATTCCCTCATGCCTCTAATTCTCATGGCACTAAGGGCAACTCCTGCTGCATCTACCAATAAGACACCCTTTGAAGTAATGACAGGTTGAAGTATGAGGTTGCCAGAACACCTAATTTGGCATACCAGTGGCACTCAATTGGAGGGAATCAAAATGGATACCTACCTGCAAAATCTGCAGGAACATTTAAATCAGATCCATCTGCAGGTAGCCGCAAAATTGGGGAAATCAAAATGCAAAGCTAAGGCCTACTTCGATAAAACCCAAAGAGAATACTTGGGAAGTTGGCGATCTAGTAACGCTGTTATCCTACAAAGGATAGGGCTAAATACTGCTTGTCTTACTCACAAGAGTATTTTGTCCTACTGATTTCAATGGGATAATTCTCATGAGTAAGCATCAAATCCTGTGAGGCTCTCTGCATTTTGTGTACTGAATGTATTTAAAGTGAGGTGGGGAGGGGGTGGGAGAGTAGAAAAATACTGGCTTTTGTACTTTGGGTGTGTATGTGTGTGGAATTTCTTCACTAGACTTAAGTAACAAATACTGGACAAGAAACAACTCCACCACCAGGCCAGTCTCACTTTTATATACTAAAAACACTGTTAAACGAACTTGATGTAAGTTATAGGTAGGAGCATTTCTGCATGGGTCATGGGCTGTAGTAATGTGTAAGCTTTGTTATATGGTTCTTTCGGTTAATGTGTCTGACAAAGAGTATGTCATGCATATTTTAGAATCCCTAGCTGCTATACTATATTGATGTTTACTTTTGTCTTATGTCTTTCCCTATATGCCTTTCTTTGTTCTGCTGGAATTGCTCATGTAATTTAAATGTGATGCTTTAGTTTCACAAGTCCCCTGCAGATGGACATCTGATTGAATTTGTTTTCCTGCAGGAAGACAAGTACATGGATTGAAAACAGTAAAATAACAAAATCCCTATGAGTCTCTAATCTAATCTGTTCAAAGATTGTGACACACAATAGCTAGAGGCTCTGGAGAAAAGCCGATTGTATTTGCTGAAGGTCACACCAGACCCTTTGCACGCAGTTGGTGGTTTGGCAGTAGCAGCATCTCCAGTCAAGAGATGGAGCTACTTTGACCCCAGACATGTTGTGCAGTTGTAAGGCAGGTATCTTCATTGTCCTGACTAGATTAGAAAATCTGAGCATATTTGAACACCTTAACTAACACAATGTTAAATGCACAGACAAGGATATGCTGTGTCTGATATATTTAACATCCAGGAGAAATTATGACAAGTGCTGCAGGCAGGGCGAGGGGTGCGGGGCTGGCTGGAGACAGGGGTGTGTGGGGTGGGCTGGCTGACTTCAGGCAGGGCCGCAGGGGGGTGTGGCAGGGGTTGGCAGGGCTGGAGTCAGAGGAGTGCGGGACTGGCTGGCTTCAGGCAGGGGGGTGCGGCAGGGATTGGCTGGAGATAGGGCAGGGGGTGCGGGGCTGGTGCGGGCAGGGTGTGTGCGTGGGGCTGGTTGGCTTCGGGCAGGGCCGCAGGGGGGGTACAGCAGAGGTTGGCTGGAGACAGGGCAGGGGGTGCAGGGCTGGCTGCAGGCAGCGGCGGGGGGGGGGGCGGGGCTGATGCGGGCAGGACAGGGGGGTGCAAGACTGGTGCAGGAAGGGGATGCGGCAGGGGCTGGAGGCAGGGCAGGGGGTGCGGGGCTGGCTGGAGACGGGCTGGCTGAGGGCAGGGGGTGTGGGCAGGGCAGGGGGTGCAGCAGGGGCTGGCTGCGGGAAGGGGGTGTGGATACAGGGGGTACAGCCCACCCTGTATGGTAAGTGCCCCCTCCTCCTCCTCCTTCCCCCCACCGGGGTAGCAGCAGCAGCCCGGGGCTCGGGGGCTATTTAAAGGGCCTGGGGCTCCCCAGCTTCCACTGCCCTGGCCCTTTAAATAGCCGCGGGAGCCCTGGGGAAGCTGTAGGTCTCCAGCGGCTATTTAAACGGCTGGGGCGGTAGAAGCAACGGGAGCCCCAGACTTTTTAAATAGTCCCCAGAGCCCCACAGCCCTACCCCAGGGCTCCAGCAGTGGGGCTCTGGTGGCAATTTAAAGGGCCTGGGGCTCCAGCCCCTGCTGGGAGCCCCAGGCCCTTTAAATTGCCGCCTGGGAAAGCCGGGCCACCCCGGTACAGCGCACTGGCTCTTGTCGGTACCCCATACCAGGGCTTGGGCGCGGGGCCCGATTCAGGGGAATTGGTCTAAAGCCGGCCCTGCTACTATACTCCATGCAAGTAGAGAAAATGGGAGGAAGCCTTAGTGTTTCCACAATAACATCAGTGACCTCAATAGAAAATTCTCCCCAACCCCATGAGCGTCTGCCAAATGTTTAAGCGTGCAATCCAGCATTCCTTGTCCACCAGAGGCCAATAGGAGCTTGGGATGCACAAAGAATGCTGGATTTGGTCAAAAGTAAATGAGTAATAATGATAAATACGGTGAGCATATTTTTGGCATGAAAAACTATTTTTTGTAAACCCAGCCACGAGGCTGAGATAATTCCCACAACCCAAGGGAGGCCATATTTTCTGGAATATGGAAACACCACCCACTGGATGAAGAAGAGCAAGGTAATTAATGAGTTCATATTGATGGGCCCCTCGGGTGCACACATCCTCAGTCAGTGTGCTATCAGTATCATCCCTCAAATGGTTGGAGGCCCCTTCATGTTGCCCAAGTTGCCACGCATTTATAAGGAAGAGGGACAAACATTGGCCTGTAAACAGTTACAGGGACATTGGGTCAGTCCTGAAAATAGACAAGGCATTCCCTGCTTTTAGGGAAACACAGTCACCAAGAAATAATTATTTAAAAAACACAACTACTACATCAATGGATAATTGAAGCGGAGGATTGTACATGGATCTGTCCTGCGGTCACTGCCTGCCCTCTGGTTTTTACACTTAGCTTGCAGCTTTAATATGTTCCCTCTCTCTCTCTCCCCCCCCCCCCACCCCTCATTTCTTTTAGATTTCACAATTGAACGATCCCCATATTTCATGTCTCACAGGGTAAAGGGCTAGAGCAATGGCTGAAAAAAGGAAAATGGACATAAAGTATACTTCTTTTCATTCAGTACTTTGGGCTACAAAATTGTTCACTCGTGAAGGATGGGAAGCAAAAACATCAAGCATCCTTCTGTAAGAGGAGCTAGAGTTCATCCTTCTGTTATATTATTTATGTATAGAAGGCTTGCTTTTTTTCTCTCAATGTTTTAAACTCTGCCTTCTGAGAATTTTGAGATCAAAACAGCGAATACACATATACAGAAAACACATTCAGAATCACAGACACCTACATACATGCACACCATGCCCAGGCAGAGGAAACCAGAGACCTAATTACAGGATAATCTTGCTGCACTAATAATATTTTATAATTTTTTCCTCCCTCTTCTTTTTGTGGGGTAGTTGATAGAGAAGGAGAAACAAGGTGGCAAGGGTTGTTGGAGGTCTAGGATGAAAGCAAGGTATGGGATATTGCACTTAACCCACATGCATTGGAATAACTGTATGATTAGGACATTTAAACAACTACAATTATTATGTTGTGCTCGAAAATATACGAAAATATTTTTATTTTAGAGCTCTGTTCCTGTAAGGGGACTTGGTTTCAGAGAGTGCTGCTACTTGCTAAAATATACTTTAGTTGGAGACATGAGTATTTAATAAAAGAACTGATCTTCTATCAGGTGTATTTTCTGATGGATTTTTACAACTATATTCTACTGCAGTGTATTTGTTGACTGGGGCGGGACGTCGTATCTCTGTCTAGGTTTTTAGTTTGCTACAGAGAAAGCATTATTTTGACAGGTTTCTTTATTTAGTGGGCTCCACTGATATTCACAATTTAGGGGGAAAAAATAAACCTGTCTTATTCCCACACTGAGACTCTGCTGGTCTTTTTATGAAAGGGACTTAATGGCACTGGAAGGTAACTAGTCTTTCAATTCTGGTGATCTTATGCTGAAAGCCTGGCTTGAGTCACAAATGAAATTAGTTTGATGGGTCTAATCCTGGTTCCTAATATACATTTATACAAGTGATTGACAGTTCACTGTTTCAATGTTACTTTCTCTTATGGCAACTATTATAGTGTCAACCCGTTTTGTCCTAAGGAAAACTGGTCCTTACCTGGTAATCTCTTTCCTCTGCATTTTATCATATACCTCAATCCTCACTGATAGGTTTTCCCTCCTTTCATGGGAGTGGAGGCAGAAAGATCAGTCCTGGGGTCATGTGATTTAACTCTACCCTACTTATGTTGCCAGAATGACTTTTTTGCTGCAATACACTACTTAAAGGTGAACTATAAAGCAAAAGACAAAAGATATCCAATGATATAAAGATGGCCTCAACTTTACAACAAGACACACCACCACATTTTTCTGCTTTTGTTGTTTCTTTGCCAGTCAGATGTAACCTTAGTGAAATGCTAACAGGAGGGCAGGCAGTGCTTAATTTGTGCCAGGGCTGAGCCCTGGCACTTCTAGGCTTGACAGTTAACAGTCCCAGCACCTCTGGGCTAGCCATGTTCAGTTATGAAAATAAAAACTTGCTTGAGCCCATGGCATCTCTTTCATTACAAATTAAGCACCGAGGCCAGGACTTTCACCTTGTGTTTATACATTTAGCATTTTGAATGATCTAAACACAATTGTGCTTTCTGCAAGGGAGATTTTTTTCCCCTTCTGCTCTCATATTGTTGTGCTCTACATAATTTTGTAGATTCCTCTTAGGCAGCTCCAGCCTGAGCCAGGCCCATAGTCAATGTCTTTAATGCTTAATTTTAATATTGCTCTTTTCCTTACATTGCCACATCCACTAATAGCTATTAACTACTCCTATAAACTGTGAAAATCTGTAGGAAACAATACACGATACCACAAAAACATAAAACCAATTCAGGAAGTGCTGGGAATCTTTGTTGAAGAGGAATTATGTTATTTTTTGTGTCTGAAGGAAATTGTATAATCTATTGGATACAACCTTTAAGTCACATAGAGAGGCAAGGTTCTCCCTCATACCGGGGGCAGGAGTGGGGGAAGGATTTAGAATCATAGGGTTGGAAGGGACCTCAGGAGGTCATCTAGTCCAACCTGCTGCTCAAAGCAGGACCAATCCCCAGACAGATTTTTATCCCAGGTCCCTAAATGGCCTCCTGAAGGATTGAACTCACAACCCTGGATTTAGGAGGCCAATGCTCAATCCACTGAGCTATCCCTCCCCCACAAAGGAGTTCAAAGGAGTCCATGCGGCTGGACCTTTTTGGACGCAAGGTCTACTCAACCAGGGATTTGAAACTCAGGATTGCCAACCAGCAGGTAATTCTGAGCAGGTACAGCTTCAACTCCTGGAACTCCATGCTAAAATTCAGGGAGTTGGTACCCACAGAGTCCAGGGAGGAGTTTGGGGCTATTGTTAAGGAGGGCAAGGCAGTGGTATGGACCTCATTACAGGCCTTACTGGATGCTGCAGACTCGGCAGCGTATACCTTATCCTCTGGCATCGCCATGAGGCGTAGCTCATGGCTCCAGGTCTCGGGGCTGCCACCCAAGGTGCAACAGACCCTCCAGGACCTGCCATTTGACTGGGCGGGCCTGTTTGCGGAGCAAACTGACTCCAAGGTGCATAGCTTTGAAGACTCTAGGGCTATACTGAAGTTGCTAGGGGTGCATACCCCGGCCACTCAGCGGAAACACTTTAAACCTCAGCCCTCACAGCATCCCTACCAGCCACGCCCTAGACAGGACTACTCTATGAAACGTGGTAGGAACGGCAGGCGCAACCCGTCCCAGCACTCATCTAACTGGGGCCAGGTGTGCACTTCCTCAGGCTCTAAGCACATCTTTGGAAGGTGTGCCTGGGGACGACGTACCAGCCACTGGACTGGATCCTCGCCCCTGCTTCCTGAATCGTTTATCCCACTTCTACCGTGCTTGGTCCCAAATAACAACGGACCACTGGGTTCTTTGCACAGTAGAAGTGGGATATTCTCTCCAATTCTGCTCCTCCCCCACTTTCCCTGTCCCTCTTCAGGGACCCTTCTCATGAGCATCTCCTTGCACAGGAGGTGCAGATGCTCCTCGCTGCAGGGGCAGTGGAGGAGGTTCCTCAGGAGCTAAGGGACAAGGGATTCTACTTCTGTTATTTACTAATCCCCAAAGCCAAGGGGAGGGTCTCAGACCCATTCTAGACCTGCAAGGCCTCAACAGATTAATGAGAAATTTGAAGTTCTGCATGGTCTCCTTGTACGCTGCCAACTTCAAGGATGCGTACTTCCACATATCCATATGTCCTGCTCATGGACGGTTTCTCAAGATTGTGGTCAACCACAACCATTATCAATTCACGGTCCTTCCCTTCGGCCTGTCAACAGCCCTCCCCCAAGTATTCACTAAGTGCATGTTGATCGTAGCAGCCTTCCTCTGTCGAAGACAGGTATACCCGTACCTCGACGACTGGCTGCTTCGGGGGCACTTCAGGGATCAGGTAGATGTGCAGATCCACTTTGTGAGATCCACCTTCAACAGGCTGGGCCTTCTCTTTAATGAGAGCAAGTTGTTAAACTCAAAGGATAGTTTATCGGGGCAGTGCTGGACTCGGGTCGGGCCAGGGCGTTCCTTCCAGAGGCCTACTTCCAAGCAATGTCAGAGATTGTACAAGGCCTCAGACGGTACCCCACCACCCCAGCATGGGGCTGCGTGAGGCTTCTCGGTCATATGGCGTCTTGCACATACATGGTTCAGCACACCAGGATGCATCTCAGACCTCTCCAAGCTTGGCTCGCATAAGCTTATCGCCCAGGGCATGACAGTCTGGACTTAGTGGTCAGCCTTCCAGTGCAGGTCCTCCAGTCTCTCGGCTGGTGGCTCAACCTGCAAGACATGTGCAAGGGAGTCCCTTTCCACAGGCCCCAGCCCTCCCTGTCCCTGGTAACGGACGTGTCAGAACTGGGGTGGGGTGTGCACCTGGGAGACCTTCAGATGCAGGGTCTCTGGTCCCAGGACGAGCTCTTGCTCTACATCAACATCAAGGAGTTGAGGGGTGTATGGCTAGTGTGCCAAACCTTCCAGGCTAACTTGCAGGGTCAGTGCGTGGGAGTCATGATGGAAACACAACTGCAATGTTTTATATAAACAAGCAGGGCGGGGCCCATTCCTCTCCCCTATGTCGGGAAGCCCTCCAGCTGTGGGAGCTCTGCATAGCCCACGCCATTCACCTGGAGGCGACGTACCTCTCAGGTTCATAGAACAAGCTGGCGGACTACCTCAGCAGACCTCTTCACCACTTGGGGCAACAAGAAGTGCCCGCGGTTCTGCTCCTTTCAAAACCACAGCCAGGGCTCCCTTGCAGCTGCATTTCTCCTCCCCTGGTCGGATCATCTGCTGTACGTGTTCCCACCATTTCCACTTGTGCACAAGGTCCTGCTCAAAATCCAGAGGGACAAGGTGACAGTCATAATGGTGGCCCAGCATGGCCCCACCAGCATTGATACACCACGCTCCTGGAACTTTCGGTGGATGCCCCGATCACATTGCTGCTACTTCCGGACCTGATCACCAGGACCACGGTCGCCTTCATCACCCAGACCTCCAGTTTCTTTACCTCACAGCGTGGAAGCTTCATGGTTAAATCCCATGGAGCTCATGTGCTTGGAGTTGGTTAGGAAAGTCCTGCTTGGTAGTAGGAAGCCCTCCAATAGGACCACCTATCTGGCCAAATGGAAAAGGTTTGCAATCTGGTGCTCCCAGGACTGTACTCCACTGTTGCAGGCCCCCATTTCTCTCATCCTGGAGTACCTGTTACACCTTAAGCAGCAAGGTCTGGTAGCTTCTTCCATCAAGGTGCACTTGGCAGCTATCTCTGCATTCCACCCAGGAGTGGCCAGGCACTCCTTTTTTCGTCAACCCCATGGCTGGCTGCTTCCTCAAAGGTCTAGAGCGGCTGTACTCACAGGTTTGGCAGCCGATCCCTGCGTGGGACCTCAACCTGGTTCTTTCCAAACTGATGGGGCCCCCGTTTAAACCGCTGGCAACTTGTTCGCGTCTGTTCCTATCATGGAAGGTTGCCTTTCTAGTCACCATTACTTCGGCAAGGAGTGAGGGCCTTCGGAACTTAAGGCCCTCACCTCCGACCCTCCCTACACGGTTTTCTTTAAGGACAAGGTGCAGATTAGCATTGGCAGAGACCGCAGCAGCCATGAGCCAAGCAGCAGCAGCAGACAGAATGCAGATGGCTGCATGTGGAAGCTGTGGTATGTATATAGTCCTAGCAGGAGACCTGGAACAAAGGTATGTGTGTATGAAGTGTCGCCTTATAGTGTTACTGGAGGAAAAGATTAAGGGGCTGGAGATGCAGGTAGAGACCCTGGTGGAGTTTAGGTGGGGGTTTGAGCAGCTGATGGAGGATAGGCAAGGCGGGTCTGAAGGGGAATGTTCTAGGGTGCAGAAGGAGACAGTAGTAGATGACAGCGAGAGGGGAATGGAAGGGGGAGAACAAGGTAAGTGGAAGCATGTGACTGTGAGAAGCAGGCCAAGGAAAAGGAGGGCCAGTGAGGGGGGAATAGAACTCAGGAATAGGTTTGAGTGTTTGGATAACGAGGTAGAGGGGCAGCAGGTGGTGACTGAAGCTGGGAGGGTGAGGAAGAAGAGAAGAGCGGCTAGTCCAAGAGAGAGGGGGGAGGAGTTGATGGAGACAGCACCAATTATGGGCCACAAGAGGATAGAGGAAGGCATAAGGGAAGATAGGAACAGACACAGGTCAGGACTAGAGGGATCAGAGACTAGATTACTAGATCGCACTGTGGCCAGGCGACGGCAGGTGTATGTAATTGGAGACTCTTTACTGAGGAGATTGGACAGGCCTGTGACCAGGGCGGACCCGGAGAACAGAAGGGTGTGCTGTCTACCGGGCGCAAAGATACGCGATGTGGACCTGCGGTTGAAAAGGATCCTAAAAGGAGCAGGTAAGAACCCCTTGATAATCCTTCATGTAGGAACGAATGACACGGCTAGGTTCTCGTTAGAGAGAATCAAGGGAGATTATGCCAGGCTGGGGAAGACTCTCAAGGAGATAGAGGCTCAGGTTATCTTTAGTGGGATTCTGCCTGTTCCAAGGGAAGGGCAGCAAAGGGCTGATAGGATTGTGAGGATAAATAGTTGGCTAAGGGAGTGGTGCTATAAGGAGGGCTTTGGGATGTATGGCCACTGGGAGGCTTTCGGGGACAGACACCTGTTCTCGCGGGATGGGCTTCACCTGAGTAGGGAAGGAAATAGACTTCTGGGAGGGAGGCTGGCTCATCTTATCAAAAGAGCTTTAAACTAGGAAGTTTGGGGAGATGGTTGGGAGATGCACAGTTAATCTCCACGCCAGTTTCCAGTATTGAAAAGCTGAGTGTAATAAGAGGAGACATAGCCGGGGAGATGAGATTGGACATAGGAAGGACAGGGGGGACGAACACAAAGAGGCCCGCAACATACAGTGCTACTAATGGGAGACAGGCTAAACGACATACATTAGGGTGTTTGTACACCAACGCGAGAAGCCTAGGTAATAAAATGGAGGAATTGGAGCTCTTGATCCGAGAATTGAAACCGGATATCGTAGGAATAACTGAAACGTGGTGGAATGGCAGTCATGACTGGAACACAGGTATGGAGGGGTATGCGCTGTTTAGGAAAGACCGGGATAAAGGTAAAGGTGGGGGGGTGGCATTATATGTCAATAGTGAAATAAGCTGTAAAGAAATAATAGTGGATGGAATAGATAACACGGAGTCCGTCTGGGCAATACTCAAGCTGGGTAAAAGGACTACTAGAGCCTCTCCGGGGATAGTGCTTGGGGTGTGCTATAGACCGCCGGGATCGACCCAGGATATGGATAAGGAACTATTTAATGTATTAAGGGAAGTAAATACTAATAGAAACTGTGTAATTATGGGGGACTTTAACTTCCCAGATATAGATTGGGGAACAAACGCTAGTAGCAATAATAGGGCTCAGATGTTCCTAGATGTGCTTGCTGATCAATTCCTTTATCAAGTGGTAGCTGAGCCGACGAGGGGGGAGGCCATTTTAGATTTGATTCTGGTAAGTAGTGAGGATCTTGTTGAGGAAGTGGTAGTGGGGGACAACTTGGGCTCCAGTGATCATGAGCTAATTCGGTTTAAACTAAATGGAAGGAGTACCAGAATTAAGTCAAAGACTAGGGTTTATAATTTTAAAAAGGCCAATTTTAACAAATTAAGGGGACTGGTAAGGGAAGTGGATTGGGCAAACGTATTAAGGGATCTAAAGGCAGAAGAAGCCTGGGATTACTTTAAGTTAAAGATGCATGAGCTGTCAGAGGCCTGTATCCCCAAAAAGGGAAAAAGATTACTAAGCAAGAGATTTAGACCAAGCTGGATGAGCGACCGACTGAAAGGGGCGATTAGGAAAAAACAGAAAGCGTACAAAGAGTGGAAGAGGGGAGGGATCAGTAAGGAAACTTACCTTAGTGAAGTCAGAGAATGTAGAGATAGAGTGAGAAAGGCCAAAGGCCGTGTAGAGTTGGACTTAGCGAGGGGAATTAAAGGCAATAGTAAGAGGTTTTACAGCCATATAAATAGGAAGAAAGCAAAGAAAGAAGAAGTGGGACCGCTGAAGACTATAGCCGGAGAGGAGATTAAAGATAATCTAGGCATGGCGCAATATCTCAATGAATATTTTGCATCGGTGTTTAATGAGGGCAATGAAGATATTAGGGATACTAGCACCGTTACAGAGGGGCATACAGGATGGGGGATTACCGCATCCGAGGTAGAAACAAAACTAGAACGCCTTAATGGGACTAAGTCGGGTGGACCAGACGATCTTCATCCGAGAATATTGAAGGAATTGGCGCGGGAAATAGCAGGCCCATTAGCAATTATATTTAATGAATCTGTAAACTCGGGGGTAGTCCCATTAGACTGGAGAATAGCCAATGTGGTTCCTATTTTCAAGAAAGGGAAAAAAAGTGACCCGGGTAACTATAGGCCTGTTAGTTTAACATCAGTAGTGTGCAAGGTGCTGGAGAAGATTCTGAAAGAGAAACTAGTTGAGGACCTTGAGGTTAATGGCAAATGCGAT
Organism: Trachemys scripta elegans; assembly: GCF_013100865.1. NCBI lineage: Eukaryota > Metazoa > Chordata > Testudines > Emydidae > Trachemys > Trachemys scripta. The sequence goes on along the minus strand of NC_048304.1, from coordinate 85,947,490 downwards.
AAATTACAGCATGGTTTTACGAAGGGCAGATCGTGCCAAACGAATCTGATCTCCTTCTTTGAGAAAGTAACGGACTTATTAGATAAGGGAAATGCGGTGGACCTAATATACCTGGATTTCAGTAAAGCGTTTGATACAGTACCCCATGAGGAATTATTAGTTAAAATGAAAAACATGGGGATCGATATGAAAATCCAGAGGTGGATAAGGAATTGGTTAATGGGGAGAATGCAGCGGGTCGTATTAAAGGGTGAATTGTCGGGTTGGAGGGAGGTTACTAGTGGAGTGCCTCAAGGTTCGGTTTTGGGACCCATTTTATTTAATCTATTTATAACTGACCTCGGGACCGATTGCAAGAGTGGGCTGATAAAGTTTGCGGATGATACGAAGGTGGGAGGAGTTGCAAACTCGGAGGAGGATAGGGATATTCTGCAGGGAGACTTGAATGAGCTTGTGAATTGGAGTATCAGAAATAGGATGAAATTTAATAGTGAAAAGTGTAAGGTGATGCACTTGGGGATGAATAATAACAATTTTAGTTACAAGATGGGGACGCATTGGTTAGAAGTAACGGAAGAGGAGAAGGACCTAGGGGTCCTTGTGGACCGCAGGATGACTATGAGTCGACAATGTGGCGGTGAAAAAAGCCAATGCGGTCTTGGGATGTATTAGGCGAGGTATATCTAGTAGGGATAGGGAGGTCCTGCTTCCGTTGTATAAGGCGCTGGTGAGACCTCATTTGGAGTACTGTGTGCAGTTCTGGTCTCCCATGTTTAAAAAAGATGAACTCAAACTGGAACGGGTGCAGAGAAGGGCGACTAAGATGATCAGAGGAATGGAAAACCTGTCGTATGAAAAGAGATTAGAGGAGCTTGGGTTGTTTAGTCTGACAAAGCGAAGGCTGAGGGGGGATATGATTGCTATCTTCAAATATATCAGAGGGGTTAATACAAGGGAGGGAGAGGAATTATTCCAGCTTAGTACTAATGTGGACACGAGAACGAATGGATATAAACTGGCCGGGGGGAAGTTCAGGCTTGAAATTAGACGAAGGTTTCTGACCGTCAGAGGGGTGAAATATTGGAACGGCCTTCCGAGGGAAACGGTGGGGGCAACGGACCTGTCTGGTTTTAAGATTAAGTTGGATAAGTTTATGGAGGGAATGGTTTAATGGTAAAACATAGTAGCCAAGGAAAATCAAGCAATGGTACGTGAATAGCATAATGGCCAACAAGGGTCAGGCTAGAGACTCTTGCCTATATGCTCGGGGTATTACTGATCGCCATATTTGGGGTCGGGAAGGAATTTTCCTCCAGGGTAGATTGGCTCAGCCTCTGGAGGTTTTTCGCCTTCCTCCGCAGCATGGGGCAGGGATCACTAGCAGGAGGGTCTCAGCCGATTGAAGTCACTAAAACACAGGATTGGGGACTTCAACGGCAGAGTCCAGGGAAGGGTCTTGCGGCCTGCAGCATGCAGGGGGTCAGACCAGATGATCATAATGGTCCCTTCTGACCTTAAAGTCTATGAGTCTATGAGTCTATTAGACCTCACCCAGCTTTCCTTCCAAAGGTTGTGTCCCAATTTCACTCCAACCAGGAGATTTTCCTGCCTATTTTTACCCTAAACCTCATGCGAGCAGCTGGGGACAAAGACTCCACTCACTGGACATTCAACAGGCGCTCGCCTTTTACATCGAGTGCACGAAGCTGTTACGAAAGTCGAACCAGCTCTTTGTGGTGGTGGCAGACCGTATGGAAGGTCTTCTGGTTTCATCGCAGAGGATCTTATCGAGGATCACCTCCTGCATCCGCACCTGCTAAAAATTGGCCAGTGTTCCAGCCCTGGCACCCATGGTGCATTCCACAAGGGCACAGGCCTCCTCGATGGTGTTTCTCGCCCAGGTGCCAATTCAAGAGATCTGCAGGGCGGCAACGTCGTCCTCGGTGCACACTTTCACAGCTCACTATGCCGTTACCCAGCACACTAGAGATGACGCCGTTTTCGGCAGAGCTCCAGTCTGTGATTCCATAACTCCGACCCCACTTCTGAGGTAAGGCTTGGGACACACCTAACTGGAATCAACATGAGCAAGCACTCGAAGAAAAAATGGTTACTCACCTTCTTGTAACTGTTGCTCTTTGAGATGTGTTGCTCATGTCCATTCCAGACCCACCTGCCTTCCCCTCTGTCAGAGTAGCTGGCAAGAAGGAACTGAGGAGGCCCCGGTTCAGCAGGGTCATATATTGAGCTCCACGGTGGTGCCACTCCAGGGGGCTCCACAGCAACCCGATGGGTGCTGCTAGGGGAAAACTTTCCAATGACTCTGCACGCAGCGCGCGCACATCTAATTGGAATTGACATGAGCAACACATCTCAAAGAACAACAGTCACGAGAAGGTGAGTAACTTTTTTTCTCCAGACTGCCCTTAATGGGAATAGCTGGGTGATGATGGTGGTTTGAAGATGAATCTTGGTCATCTAAAGACAATCACTACTCAGACCATCTCTGTACTTCTACCCGTGAAAACAGACCTTGTACTGCAGCTAAACTCATTAGTGCCCAATCCATCAAGCCCCAGGCATGCATTTAGCATCAACTTGAAGGGATGATGAGTTGAGACTCAACTTCAAGGCAGTAATGGGAGGTCCCTGTCCACAATTTAGAGCCAAAGAATCATGCCTGAGGGGAAAGACTCCAATTTCAAAGAACTGGGAGAGGGAGAAAGGATTTTTTTTCCCCCTGGACTGATCTTTCTTCTCTTAGAATTTTATCATATCCATCAATCCAACCCACTCTAATGAGGGCTTAAAATGCATTAATTTAATTATTTTTATTCAACATTTACTCTGAAATCTTCAGTCTATATTGGCATATGTTCAAATGCTCCCTTAGTCCAGTTTTGTAGTTATTATGTGATCAAAGATGAACTGCCTTGCAAAAACAAACATTTTCTTTTTTGCCCTTTTGGAAAGCAGTGTTGGCCGTTGCATGGGATTACTTGACCTGGGTGGGCCAGCTTCCAGGGTTCTGCAGCTTGCTTTCTGATTGGCCACATTGTCTTGGCCCTAATTGGCTGGTGACTATATATAAACTTCCTGCTTCCCTTCTGAACTTGTCTGAGCAACAAGCTGTTGCTTGCAAGTTGCTGCTTGGACCCACCCACGCAGCCAATCCTGTCTTACTACCCTGCCAACCATCGTCCTATACCTTCCCCTTGGATTGGCTCTCCCAGTGACTGGGCCTCTTATGTGAACTCTGACCACTGATTGGGACTGCCCTTTGACCTGCCTGATCCCCAGGCATTACACTCAGAATAACCATTTTTCTGCAGTTATTTTTATTTGGTTTTTAAACATTGGAAATATCAGGTCCTTGTTTTAAGAAAGGGCCTGTCTACACTGCCCTGTAGTTCGGACTATAGGAATGTGGATAGCAGAATGCACCAAAGTGCTGTGCTGTAACTCCCCCATGTGGATGATGTGGGCATGAACTAAAAGGTGCTAGTTCGTGTTAATGTAGTCCTCCAAACAGGAGGACTGAACAGTGTACACATAGTTTTTGACTATGAAAATGCCAGCTCCCATTGCCTTTTAGTAGAAACCACTAGCTCATTGAGCGAAGGGATTGCATATTGTCTCCCAGCCTTTTAGCTTATTAATTGTTCTGAAAAACGATTGGGGGGGGGAGGAGAATCAGGGCTGGGGAGGCCTGCAAACACCATCAGCACACCTGCAAACTCCTTTATCACATCCAAAATTCTATCACTTTGTTGTGTTCTAAAAGTCCAGATCCACTTTGGGTCCAATCCAATGCCCACTGCAATTAATGCAAATCTTTCTATCAACTTCAATGGATACCAAATCAGACTCATAGCACTATTTTTGCTAGCTTAGAACATAAAACAAGACTTTCCTTCTCCCTTCTACCCTGACAGGACTACTGAATCCCAGCTGCTAATTAAAACTGGCTGATAACTATCTTTTGTTAAATATATCAGTTACAACTGAGGGAATACAAGATGTAATATGAACAGCCACTGCTCTCCCTCCCCACCCCCCTCCCCAGTGCACTGCATAAGAAAAACACTGAAGTGAAGGATAAGTAAGGGGAAAAATAATTATCAAGGTTTACCAGATGGGAAAGGACAAAAAGGCAGGGAAGGAACCTGCGAAGTGGGGTAATAAATGTGGGATTCAACAGCTCAGGTTTACCACAAGTAACAATATTAACACTGACATGTCTGGTTATTCTTTCCCTACTGATTTTATCAGTGAGATGTTCTTAGCTGCTTCTGCCTCTACTAGCATTTGAAACTGAATCTTCCCATGCGGTATTTCAAAGAGGTGAAGGTGATTGATGAATTGATTAACACATATATTTACATCTTTTCTATAACTTTGGAGATAAGAAATTGTTGAACTCTTACATATCTTGGCACTTATTAATTCTTTCCAGTTAATACCTAGTATTTCCCTAAGATATGTACTTCCAAAAACATTTAAATGTCTATATCTTTGGTGGCTTCCCAGCTTTCATATCCTATGTTAAGATGGAAATGACATTTGAGTTGAAGATTCATAGTTTGGTCATTAAAGCATAGATTTTCAATGACCAAATTTGTGACATTATCTTCTTCTGTTTTTCTTATTTTAAGTTTTCTTAATATAATTGAAGAAATAAAACTATGCAGTATAAGAAGTGTTAGAGGAATGAGACAGTGCCTATGGTTTCAAATCTACTTGTGTTAATTGATTTATAAACCACTGGTAAATTTGGCAAGGTGTATGTGTCTCTAATCCTAGATGTAAGAGTTAATAGGCAGTGACTCAGCTATTGAGTGTAGTGGAATTCTGGTATATTTATATGCTCGCTCTATGCAGTTGCAGAATGGCAGCTGGGGAAGGCGAGAGAAGCACCTTTTGTTAGGCAGACTGATTGTCTGAGCAATGCTGTAAAGATTTTCATTTAGATATTGAACTGAAACAGTTGCTCTCCCAGCCTCTGAGCTAACTGGTTACCTACCCTGCCAATGTTTGTACATTGTCCTAAAAACGGGTATACAATCAAATATCCTCTATATTGCTGAAGGGTCTTTGAAAGATGATGATTTTATAGGAATAAAACTGTTTGTCAAGGTGGAAGACTGTTCCATACTATTCACAGTTCTTCTATGTCCATGCACCTTACTCTGTGACTCTAACTCCTGTTGTTCCCAGATGAATTTAAAAGCAGACTCTTTAAATTCTATCGTTTCGGTGTTCGCTTAAACAGAACTGCCTGTTTATGGAACTCCCTTATGCAAACTCAGTGTATCTGTGTGCAGTCCAAGCCCCTTATTTAATCTCAACCTGTCCTTAGCTACAAAGTTGCAAACAAATGTCTCCATAATTACTTCAATGTAATTAACTAATTGATGCAAAAACCCAGCTAAAGGATTCAGTGTGAGCAAGAGCATTAGCTAGAACTAATAGGCCCCTGCTGGCTCTTTTTGGAGGAGAGTTAGTGTTGGGAGTTATTGCAACCCGACTTCCCCTGCTTGTGTGCTACTTAGAACAAGCAGCTGAACGATGACTGTGAACTGCAGCCACTGGAATTAGTGGCTACTGACCTGTCACAGTCCTCCATCTTGGGCCTGTTTAAAGTCTGGTTGACAGTCAATGTATAATATTTCAAAGACAGGGTGAGGATGATTGATGGAGAAAGAACAGGAGAACAAGGGGAAATGGAAACTGCTTAGCCCATGGATTTGATTATAGGATCATGGCCTACATCTGGAATTGAGAAGTTTGGAACTGAAACAAACAAACCTTAAAGCTACATTTAGCTTTCTTTCTTTCTTTTGAGAGATGTAAAATTTAAAAAAACCACAATCACAGAAAACAAGGTCTACCCTGCTGAAATTGTTGATAAACTAATATTTGGTCATATGTGCAGAGCTGCTTGTCTTTGGGCAGGGAGCTAGCAAATTAACTGTTCTCAGGCTAAACAACTCGCTTTTTTTCAGTTGAGAAGATGGATTATAACTAATGTCTGAGTATATGTTTGTGTGCTTATTTGTATTTGCAGATGTGTTTGGTGTGTGGGGTGGGGTTGTTTTACACAGAAATCTAGTAAAACCCTGAGGGAAAGCAGGGTGCTATACACAACAATCAAACTGGAGAAATCTTGAGCCGCTGCCCTGGTCTACACTAAGGGGGCGGGGGGTGTCGATGTAAGATACACAACTTCAGCTACAGGAATACCGTAGCTGAAGTCGACATATCTTATTCTGACTTACTTCCCGTCCTCACGGCGTGGGATCGATGGCCGCGGCTCCCCCGTCGACTCCACTACCACCACTCACTCCGGTGGAGTTCTGGAGTCGACGGGGAGCGCATTTGGGGATCAATATATCGCGTCTTAACGAGACGCGATATATCGATCCCCGATAAATCGATCGCTACCTGCCAATGCGGTGGGTAGTCTGGACATACCTTTATTAGAGTGGCACAGACAGACTTCCCTAAAGAGAGCAATCAGCCAGAGTACATACATGCAATATTAATTTGGTTGCCATAACTTCAATGTAGTATACACTAATATAGCTGTTAAAGGGAGAGCTACATAGTTTACTTGTCAGTTTTACCATACGTTATTATCATTATAAACTGGTGTAATCTACCTCTAGATGCTGTTATTATTAAAGTCATACCGCTTGGCATGAAATTAAAAAAAAAATCCAGTAGTCACTCTGTCTGCATGGTCCTATAGTGTTTTGTGCTGTTTATGGAGAGAAAGGTCAAATTAGCAAATCTTATTCCCATAGTTCTGCTGACATCACAGCCATGTTGACTTGTGAACTATAAACAATGGGAAGAAATATATTTGTCAGGTGGAGAAGGGCAAAAGTCTCAGGAAAAGCTGGACATATTGCAGTACTGACAACTCCAGGGGCTCAAATGTCAGGGTCCCCAAAATAATTAGTTTATCTTAAAAAATAACAAAATATGAAAATAATAAGGGTGGAGTTCTTTTTATTGCCTTCTGATTTCGGACCCTTTGGGGTTGTGTTTTGAAGCTTCTCTGCAACTGCGAAGGCTAGAAACTTACTTTTTTTTTTAAAATGAAATCCAAGATTTTCATGCAATCACAGACTCTGGACACTGGGGCCTTAAAGAACACACCAAAATATTGTAAGACTTGCAATAAAAATCACAAAAGCTGGCAACACGAATATGGAGTACAATTCTGCTTCACCTCATTAGAAAACCACATCTGTTAAGCAACAAGTTTTTGCTGGTCTCTTTTGTCCTTGTCTAAATTAGGTTTAATTGTACAGGCAATCTTAAACGTCTTCTTCTGGCTTCACAATCAAAAACATACTCAGATTTACTGGGTTATAGGCAGCAAAAATTAACGTTGAAAAGCACTCCTTGGAGATTTCTAGCTCTTAGACAATCCTTTTGCAGGAGGAGAGAGGTATTTAGACACTTCTTTCACCCCCGCTTCCCCCTTGCCTGTCTTTACTCCTGTGTCTCCATCGGAGATTTTCCCTGAACATTAATTTCAGTCTTCACCTACTGAAGTGAACTAAGCTTTACATCCATAACATTATGATTCCTTTTTCAAGATGTTGTGTCCGTAATACTGTGTTTTCTACTGCAAATGGATGAAGAATAATCTTGCCTCTATACACCGCACCATTACAATTATTTTGTTTTGTCTTGGTAAAGGATTAACATTATGAGATAACCATCTATTATTTACTACTACTCTTTCCCCCAAATGACCGACACACATCTCATATGGAAATTAAAATAATGAGACCTTTTCAAAAGGGAAGTTACTTGACAAATTCTGATTAGTCCTCCAATGCACACATTCAGGACTTAATTAGCAGCACCAGCTTTTCAATGGTTTTTGTCAGTTAAACAAAAAGAAATAATACTATTTCATAATTAAACCAAATAGTAATTTTCTCAGATCAGAACATGGCTATAATTACTTAGAAAACCACATGCTTCACCTCTAAGTGGTTGGGATGGATTTTAAGCACCGTAAAGGAAATAGACAATGAGCCATAACAGACCCGTAGATTCTCTGTCTACAGAAAAGTGAGGATCTAATCTGAAAAATTACTATGTAAAAATAGCAGCATCTTTCTCAGTCGGACCCCTCCCATGTATATTTTAGAGTTATGGGCTACCTTTGTGTTTTACTGGCTCTTACTCCAGTTAGCCCTGCAGAATCAGTGAGTCACATTCTATTCCGTCTTGCACATCATCAACAGAATTGTTTAATAAATTCCATTTAATAACTCCTGTACAGGTAACTCTATAGCTGCATTTATTCCCAGGCAAAAATTATATTAAAATGGAGGGGAGGGTGAAAGTGGGTTGGTACTTGGAGGATAAACCCCACCCCTCACCCCAGCATTACAAGGATGTCCTATTTATCCCCAAATTATTACAAGCATTACAAAGGCAAGAAATACAGTTAAGGCTTATATTTAAAAGAAATTCAAATATGCTAAGGTAAGAAATGCACAGTTAAGGCACCCAACATCTGTATCTGTATCAATGCCCTATAATGAAACCATACAATAGCCATATGATTAATTTCTTCTTATGGCATCACCATGGAGTGATGAGTCAGTGAGACCACCAAGATGGCGAGGGTCCTGGGTGGGTGGGGAGCCTGCCACTGAAGGCTGGAGTTGTTGGAGCCTGGTTGAAGTACTTACTACTGCACCTTGGAAGACCACCAGGAATGTTGTGTGTTTGCAGCCATGGATTAAGAGACTATTAGGCAGATGGGGAGTTGGCCATCAGGCACTGGGGCTTGCAACTGCATTTGAAACATTTCCAAGCACAGCTACAGAAACTTTTTGGACAGGAAGCTAGAAACTTTTTGGTGCTAGAAGCATGCTAGTCACCCCTGTGTTGTGAAATGACAGTTTGGGCCTGGGTATTGCTAGCAGGGGGAAAAACCCTAACTTCTGTTGCAATCTGGTGCATACCAGAAACAAGATAATTAGTACAGTAACTCCCCATTTAACGTCCTCCTGCTTAATGTTGTTTCAAAGTTACATCACTGCTCAATTAGGGCACCTCCTAAGAGAGGGTATCACCAGATGCTGCTGCCTACCCCCAACCCGCCCGCAAGCACTAGAGCAGGGTGGTCTGAAAGAAGAGAAGGAGATTATCGTGTTATAGATTTAGGGTAAAAAATGTAAAAGCACCTCAGTTATTTAGAAACCTCAGTCCCATCAACAGCTTTTGAACATTTTACCATTAGTCAATAACTAGCCAAAATGATACTCTTCTGACTCTGACTGAAAACTGAAGAACCAGCACTTGCAATGGTCAGATTTAGATGAGCCAGCATGTGATGAAAGCTCTGATTAAGCCAAGTGAAAGTCTAACAGCCTTTTCCTTTTGAGACAGTCTAGTCTTGTGTGCTTGATGGCTAAGGAAAAAAAAAAAAATCAAAAATAATGGAGATATCCCATCTCCTAGAACTGGAAGGGACCTTGAAAGGTCATCAAGTCCAACCCCCTGCCTTCACTAGCAGGACCAAGTACTGATTCTGCCCCAGATTCCTCAGTGGTCCCCTCAAGGATTGAACTCACAACCCTGGGTTTAACAGGCCAATACTCAAACCACTGAGCTATCCCTCCCCCCAAGGGAAGAAAGGTTTGTATTTTTTTTTGAAAGATGGGGAAGGACTCCCTTACTTCATTATTGCCAGGAGAGCTAAACTAGTATTTATCAATGGGAAACGCTGCTTCCCTTCTATCCTCTTTTTAAAAATATGAAATTAAAAATAATTCTAATAGGACAATGAGGTTCTTTTTTCCACCCGTTGCCCATTCCTTAGCAGTTGAAAACCTGGCTGTGACCTACATTCTGTAGAACTACTATTGCTTTCTGCAGCCTTCCAGTGCAACAGATTGGTGGTAATGCAACAGTTTCAGATAATTTAGTGAAACCAACAATTGTTTAACTTAACTATGAAAATTAATAATTTGCGATACCTATATTTTTAATTGTCAATGTGCTGTAGAATCTTGAGCTGAAAATGCATAACTATCATAGAAGCCTAGGGTTTTGCAGTTGGCTAATAGAAAATTGAAGCTTTTGGCCCCTGGAAGTCTGGGTTTGTGGGATAAGCACATTAGTTTGATATTAAAATAAGCAGCAGTGAAAGAGTTAGCAGTCCTGAAGCTGAAATTTACTTAATTAGATTTCAGCGTTAATATCCCATTGATATGAAAAGGGCAAGTTCACACTTCTGAATGCAATTTTTGCAGGATGTCTGTGGACTCAGGCAGACATTAATGAATTTATTTACATTCATATTTCCTTTGCAACTAGAACCTTTATTTTTCAAAAAATAAAAACTTAGATCCTAGAGTGTAATTTTGCAGCATTGATGGATTCCATAATAAATTCCATGGCCACAGAATCATGAAACATACAAAGCCCTATTCTTCTGTTAACAAGTTGCAGAACAGCTAAGATTCACTGTACTCTTCCTTTCCCAGTATATAAGTTATTCAAACACAGTCAGTAGAAAGTAAATATTAACTGGTCATTTCAGTATGTCCATTCTTTATCTGTCCTTGCCAGGTTGCACCGCATGCTTGTGAATCCCAATGGGCCAAATTCTCCGCTTGCATAATTCAGAATGTCTAGCCTACTCATTTGGGACACAGAGCTGCTAGCTGAAATTCTGTCTACCTCTCTTGCTTTGGATTTTGAAAATTAGATTAGATTAGACTAGATTAGATAGTTCTAAGGGATGAGCCTAAACTGGCAGGGAGATGAACTGAATAATCAAATCATTTCTATTTGTAACACCGAGGATTGTGGCTGTATGCAACCAATTGGGTCTTAGGCCCTGTTACATTACATCCCTTTGCTCATGCAGAGCCAGGGAATGGGGGGGCTTTGGACCTCCCTACCCTGGTAATTCCAAGGACCAATTCAGCTTCATAGTACTGGTTAAGGCAGTCCTGAGAGCTGCCCTAATTTGGGCTCTGGCTATCATGGCTTTTATGGGCATCACAGCAGCCACACAATAGTCAAGGTGTAGGAACAACTTGGTCAGGCCTCCTTCCTCCCCCAGCATTAGAGCTTGTTGAGAATTTCCATTAAAGTTTTTTTTTTAATAAATGGAAAATACAGTTTCTGCAACACTGAAATGTTCTATGGGAAAGTTTCTATTTTGCAGAAATTTTTAGATTTTCTATGAGGAAAATTAAAATAAAATATTTAACTCTGGGATGGATGGAGTCAAACTAAACATTTTGGTTTGTCAAATTGAAACAAAATGTTTAATTTCAGGTCAGTTTGACATTAATCTGCATTCGCTTGGTATGCCATGGTGCCTCAAGAGAGCTGTAGTTTGGCTGACCCAATTCTCCCCAATGGGCAAGACTACCTGGCTGGACTACATCTCCCAAGATGCACTGTGGTCTCCCCTCTAGTTGAATTGACATGATGCAACGTGGGAATCACACTTTATAATGGGAAATATAGTCTGGTCAGTGAGCCCATTATAGTGAAGAGGGAATGTTGGCCCAGACAGCAGGACTCTCCCCTCCTCTTTCCAAAAGAGTCCCACATGAATTTTAACAGAGACAAAGCTGAGGATATGTAGTGTTTCAGTGGGCTGTATTCTGACCTACAGCACTGAAAAATGGCCCCTCGCTGTCAAGATTGAAAAGAAGCTTTGCACCCTTCAGATGCAGCATCTCTGAATGATCAAAAACATCAAATAATATGAATTCAAATTGAACAAAGAGACACATTTTCTAACTAAATCAGTCACCCAGAGCACTCTGATGTGGTATGGTCATCTGCTCCGAATGCCTACCAATTTCCTGCAGGAATCATCTTCGCCCATTGAAAGCAGAACGGAAAAGACCTCCTAAAAGATCTGAAACATGATGACTGGATGGCATGAACAGATGCCTATCCTTCAAAGTCATCCTACCTCATAACACTCTGAGGACAGAACACCATGGAGATGCATAAGGTGTTCAGTAGCCTCTACTATGTCCAAGCGACAGCATGAGAACTAACAAACTAATCAGCCAACCTGGACAGGGACCACCGGAGACGGGCAGAAGGGACTTTGGTTTAACATCTCATTGGAATAATGGCATTCTCCTCCCACCTCTGGTACGGCACTTCAGTATTAGGGCTTAATTGTATTCATCAACCAAACCACATACAGGTTAAAAAAAAATCTATTTTCACTCTCTCTTTATGACATTTTAAATCTCCTTCAGGGCTCGATTTGTTCCTGTCTGCCATGATGCTGGTGAGAGAGTACACTGCTGCAGTAAGTGTTTACTAAATTTTCTATTAGTTTTTCTCTAGCACTCTAAAAAGCTTTTTTTTAAATTAACTATTGAATGCTACAGATGAGCCATGGAGAACTTTGAGAAATGTTCAATTTATAAACTATTTAAACATATAAATTCTACATATTTTTTTATTTTCCTTCCCTGGTTCTTTATCCCTAAGATATATGCATAAAAAGAGGATTTTGTTATCTTCATACACTCCTTCCTCTGAAAGCCTCCAATCCCTCAGCTCTAATTTAGAGAATGAAAATGTTAAGAGTAAATAATTTAGTGTTCCATTCTCCCAGTCAAGAGTAGAGGAAACTGAATTTCCTAAGTTCTCTTCTGTCAAAGGAGGGAGCAGGGAACAGGGAGGCACAGGTTCAGATCTTAGCCTCTGAAAATCCCTGGGGATCCACTGGAGGTCAGGTTGATCTTCACACAGGTCTTATGTCTCTGCTCTACCTCTGTGGGTCCCTGCCTCTGTGACTAAAAACACCCCTGTGTTCAGACCCTACATACTACTGTAATAATATTTGTGCAAATTATGCCTTGTACGGTATCATTTAAAAACTAGAAACATACAAATCCAGATTGTTTTGGAAAAAAATGCCAGACAGAACATACATTTCACAAGAGGAAAAGACGATGCTAGGATAACAATAGGATTAAGGTAAATGCAATATTTTTGTTGTAATTGTTTGTTTTTTATGCTTGCACAATATATGTTTCTGACTTACATAAAATTCGGCTTATGCAAGGCTTTCTGGAATGGAACGATTGCGTAAGTTGGGGAGCGTCTGTACTAGAAAATGTTTTCTTTTTATTTTTCTTGTGACCATTTCTGATTTTAATGCTTTATACTTGTATTCATTTAAAACCTATTTCCTTATAGTTAAATAAACCTGTTTTATTTTTAATCTAAATGAATCCAATGCTGTGTTTAAACTGAACTGTTTCATAACTCTAGTTAAAGTAGCAAACTGTTGAATATTGCCCCTTTACAGGGGCAATGGACCTTTATTATCTCAACAGTCCAAGAAAGGGCTGGACACTGCAGAACACGTTTTGAGGAAAATTTGGGAATGGGTGGGTGTTGGGGGTCACCTTGCAAGTAGTAACCAAGGTTGCTGGAAGCCAGAGGGTAGTTAGCGTGTTGCTGACAGGCTGCTGGGGTCAGAGTGGCTGGACCAGGGCTGTAGCTAAACCCAGACACTCACAATGTGACCTGCATGCTGTTAGGCTGTTTGTGAGCATCTCTGGTTGGCAGCTACAACAACAAAGCATTGTGAGGCATCCAAGGTTGTGGGGCAGGCTGTGATGCAGTTCGTCACTGGTCTGGATTGCACTCCTAGAAAAGGACTTCTGCAGGGTTGAGAAAAATGGGGAAGGCCACCACAGTGGTGAAATACTCCAGTCCCTCCAAAGGTCTACCAACAAAACAGCAAAAGGTTCTGTGGTTTTCCATGTAATTGGACAAGGACTTTCAGAACAGGAAGGAGGGCATTGAAGACTGGTCCTCCATTCTGGAGGCATGAGGATCACAGGGGAAAGAAGGAGCTGGTTTTCCTGTGTCTTCCCACCTCCCTTTCTTCTGGAGACAGGAGAGGAATAACGCTGATGTGGGCCACCACTGACTTAAACCCCCTTGAAGGTAGCAAGATGGTGGGCTGACCTGTCCCCTCCAAACACCTCCCCTCTGTGTTTTCTCTACTATGGTCTATCCTCCCTTCCTAGAATCACCCATCTCTCATACAAGTAGAGATTTTCACACCCTTATGATGCACCTAGGTGCTCTGTACACCCTGCTCTCCATGGAGAGATCTGCATTCAGTTCACTTCCACCTTCTTTGAGAAAAAACAACAACTTTCTCCCAGGAAACACCCAGGACCCGCCTCCTTGAGACATCTGCTTTCATCAGAGCATTTCTACAGCATGATCAGAGACATGAAGGAAACTCCACTCACTCCTTCCACAGTGAGGTGACGACCTTGTTCCCCTTGAGAAGGAGGAATCTCTTCCTGAACTCAGCTAATTTAAGTTTAGGAAATAAATAAATAAACATTTGACACCAAGATGTTTCCATTTTCAATATTTGTGGTATGAAGGCTCTAAGAAAGCACAAATATGATGGACAAATATTAAACAGGATGAAGAAAATAAAGATCCAAATTTTGACCTCAGTCAAACCAGTGCAATTCCATTCACTTCAGTGGAATTACTGCAGAGTTACACTGGAGTAGCTGAGAAAAGAATATGGATCAAAGAGAGAAAGAAGTGCTCAGAACTACAGTGCTTAGATAGCTGATACCAGAACAAAAGCTCTGTACTAGACATAACACAGCAAAACACATGGCTGAAATGAGTGAAAAATTTGTTCTGTTAGCTTTCAATAGAGTTTACTAAGACATATAGTCCCATATAAATTCCCAGTGCCCACTATATATCTGCTATTTAAATACCGTGCCAGAATGAAACAAAATCTTTGCCTCTGCTGAAGGAACGTATTGACTTCTTGATGATGCCATAAATGTCTTGCCAATTGCAGGTGACTGAGGCGCCAAATACACTATACCCTTATCAGGAGACTTTCTTTAGCACATGATTGTCCCTGGTGCAGATTTCCTTTTTGTGCAGACAAGCCTGAGTGATAGGTCATTAACTAGGAAAATCAAACCAGGCCCAGGCTCTCTCTTTTGCACTCAGTCAACTGAATGTGTGATAGGAAAAGCAGCATGCCACTAATGGAAGTAGGGATATTAAGCAAAGACAGCGTAAACCTGCACAAAGCTAGCAGATACATTCTCAGCCACAACTGGTGAGGGAGGTTATAATAGAGACTGCGGGAGGCTTAAGCACTGTCATCATTCAAGAGCATTTTCTACCCTGAAAAATAGTAAGTATGCACTAAATGAATTCTATGTAAGATCTCTTCTTTAAAGAGTGACATTCATTAAGCAACATTTTTGCCTGCATACTAAACGTGAACATCCCCTTGGAAAAGTGTGAATTCATTAGTGTAAATGAGTACATCACTTTGGAACTGATTCTGCACCTCCAATTCAGAAAAAACTCCCATGGAAACTTAAGAGTAGAAGTGAAGACCTTGAGAGAAATGTAATTCTGGAACCTTCAGAAAGTTTGTATTTTTGTGGTCTGCATTAGTTTTCCAATCCCAATAAGGGATTTGTTAGAGTCCATAACTCACGTACAACTCCTTGACCAGGTTTCAAATGGGACTAGCACTGATTACCTTGTAACCTAGTACAGGTTGCCTTGCTGCCTCACGAAGTCCCTGCTTGAGCTGATACAGTTCCTTTCTGCAGTGGCACTGGAGTTGCCAAGACTAATTTTTCTGGGGGACTTCAATATCTATGTGGACTCCCATGGGCTAGATCTCATAGCCACGTTAGCAACTATGGGATAATCTGATGGCATTTCTGACTCTACTCAGAGCTGGTTGCAAACTGGATTTTCTTCTTAGTACAGGATTTGGAGGCAAGAGTATGGAAATTATTATCATCATTATAGTCCAATAGTACTTCCTTTGTTTAGAGGTGAAAGACACATTTGTCCCCAAAGACTAATGCAAATCACTGGATTTCAGAGGTCTGAGGAAGAATACTACCTGGCTACAGATGTAACCCACTCCCAGTCAGTGTGACACTCTGGGACCTCTAGTGGTGGCTGAGCCACATACAGAGATGGATGAGCCTGCTGCAACTTTGGCTAACAGATGTGGATTTTTTAGCTCAGGCAATAGAAGCTCATAGGTTCTGGAACTAGGGGTGCAGAGGGTGCAGCAGCAACCCCTGGCTTAAAGTGGTTTCCATCATATACAGGGTTTACAGTTTGGTTCAATGGCTCTCAATTGCCCCACTGTACAAATTGTTCCAGCACCACTGTAGAGGCTCATGTGTTTAGGGTTACCATTCGTCCGGATTTACCCGGACATGTCCTCCTTTTTGTGCTAAAAATAGCGTCCGGGGGGAATTTGTAAATCACTCAAAATGTCCGGGATTTCCCCCCTCCCCCGGCAGAGCAGAGCGAGTGGCTGGGAGGGCTGCAGGAAAGTCACAGGCTGGACTCCGGAGCAGCTGTAGAGGAGCTCCTCCCCCCCTCCCTCCCTGCATTCTGAGCCGGCAGCTCCTCCTCCCCGGCAGCCCCGCGCCCCGCTCCAGCAGCACTGTGCAGGGCCAGGGACCGGGTTGTGTGTTGTGCTGGGGAGCGCAGCCACGTGTCCGGCTCGCACAGAGCCCAACACCCTGTTCTGAGCAGCAGGGTAAAGGGGCCAGGGGGCAGGAGAAGGGGCAAGGAGGTTCTGGAGGGGGCAGTCAAGAAACGGGGGGGGGGGGGGGGGG
>NC_048304.1:85772217-85930539 GCF_013100865.1 Trachemys scripta elegans | reverse complement strand
GAGGCAGGGAGGCTTAGATAGGGGGTGGAGTCCTGGGGGGCAGTTAGGGGCAGGGGTCCCAGGAGGGGGCAGTCAGGGGACAAGGAACGGGGGGAGGGTTGGGGGTTCTGGGGGGGCGGGAAGTGAGAGGGGCAGGGGCGGGGTTAGGGCGGGGCTCCTCCCGTCCTCTTTTTTGCTTGCTGAAATATGGTAACCCTACATGTGTTAAGATTCAGAAGTCCCAAGTTTGATCTCTGTTGCTAATGAACCCAGCCAGGGATGTGGTGACTGTGTATGCCATGGGATAGTCCAATGATCTGTTGCCCTCAACAATTGATACAGCAACTCATCCGTGTCCCAGCCCTCAGGTTTTTTCTCACAGGTCACCATGTCCTTTTATTGACAGATGAGCCAGCAGGGAAGCTGGCTAGAACACCAGTGACAGAAGACTTGCTCCAAATCAGATTCACAGCAGCATGAAGAGTTTCAGAAATCTTTTGCCATGGTTTTGCAGGAGGCAAAGAAGTGTTTTGTTACCTCCCCCTTAGCATTTCAAATCCGAATCACCCAAACTGATCTGCTTAATGACCTGCTCAATCCAAGCTGTTTGCATTCAGTGACAGAATCATGTATTTCTGTGAGGAATTTTCAAATTGTTTCCGATATAAGATCACTTGCATCTAGACAGCATTGTTTGCCGTTATGGCAGGACCATCAGTTCAAATGGAAACAAATGCAGAGTCTTCTCTGTTAGAGTTTGTCTGTGATAAATGCTACAGCTTTGGTTGTGGCTCACTACTATACATTTTGTATCTAGTTTCAGAGAGCATGGGGAGGACTGAGAAGAAATAGTGGTTGATATCAATTTTGCAATAGTCTTCTAGGGTGAATCAGAATTACAAAAAATAAATAAAAAGAATAACTTTTACTCACTGTCTAGCTTGCCCTTTTCTTTTAGTTTTGCAAAGTTCTGTCTTATCACCTTATCTTAAATGTATCATTTGGGAATTTGGTTCTCTGCATTTGTCATATGCACACGGTGTGCTGCAGTGAGTTACAGGAAAACCAAGGTCTTCGACTACCAAAGCAGAATTTTCAGCCATTTTAAAAAGAGCACATTATTCAGAAATACATATCACACACAATGATACTAAAAAAGAGCAGCAGTCTCCTGGCAGCCAAGCTCCAAGATCTTGCAGGGTCTTCACTGCAAGAAGTACTGAGCAATCTCATTCTAACTCCTGAAGGGATCCAATCCTACTAGGATTTGACGCACAAAATTAAAAGAGATTTAGAATTAAAGCTAAAGCTGACATGCAATCCTTGTCCTTACCTCCCCCTTTCCCTGTTGTGCCCAGTTAGTTCAGGAGTAAAGAACAAGTGTATACACTAGGTACACACCAATAGATACATGCAAATATGCCTTCAGACAGTTTATTAAAAAGCTCACTATGTACGTAGGCAGCAGAAATTCCTTTTGAATTGTGTCTATGTACAACAAGGGGATCTGAAGTCTCCATCAGTCCATTATATCAGACCAGAGCTATTGGCCTTATCCAGTTATAGCAAGGAAAATTAAGTAGTTGTATTTATTTGTTGTCCGCTTACTATTATTAAGCTCTATCCTATACAGAGAAGTGGCAAGTAGCAAATATTGTACCTATTTATAAAAAACTCCAAGGCAATCCTGGTCATTAGAAGCCAGTGAGCCTTATTTTAACATTAGAAAAACTGGTTGAAACAATAATTAAAACTAGAATGATAAGACACATTTGAACAGGGATAGACCCTATTTACAGAGGTACTGAGAACATTCACTTTCCATTGATTTCCTGGTACAGCAGAACCTCAGAGTTATGAAATGACCAGACAGCCACACACCTTATTTGGAACCGGAAGTATATAAATCAGGCATTCGCAGAGACAATAAAAAAAGTCAATACAGTACAGCACTGTGTTAAATGTAAACTACTAAAAAAAATAAAGGGAAAGCAGCATGTTTCTTCTGCAAAGTTTCAAAGCTGTATGTTCAAAGTCAATGTTCAGTTGTAAACTTCTGAAAGAACAACCATAACATTTTATTCAGAATTATGAACATTTCAGATTTACAAACAACCTCCATTCCCGAGGTGTTAGTAACTCTGAGGTTCGACTATACTTCTGAAAATCAAGCTTGATGTAATGGAGACAAACCAGCATGGCAAAGAATCGTGCCTTTTTAGTGTACTAGAATTCTCCAAGTAAGTCAATGAAATAATGGATAAATTAGAATGGGTTGATAAAGTTTTTTTGGACTTTCAAATAGCCTCTAACAGAGTTCCTAACAGGAAAATAATAAGGAAGGAGTCATGCAGTGAAAGGGTAAGTACTGTCACACATCAGAAACTGGCAGTGAGATAGAAAACAAAGAGTAGGAATAAATGGTCAATTTTGCTATGGTAATAGATTAATATTGGAGTGTAATGTGACCAGCGTTTTTTATATATATAATATATATATATTAGTGCTCTGGAAAAGGAGACTGTCAGTGAAGCAGCAAAATCTGCAAATGATAAAATTATTTAGGTTAGCCAAAACCAAAGAAGATTGTGAGGAACTTCAGATAGATCTAACAAACCCAGGTGTTGACAAATGCATGGTAATGTGCATTAGATGGAATGTTTTGAAATATTTTCACATGTCACTGGGTCCTAAATTAACCACAGCCATTCAGGAAAAAGTCCTTGACATCACTGTGAGCAGCTCAATGTGCACCGACAGTCAAAAAGCAATCAGTATTGTACAAAATATTCTATAAATGTATTTAAAATTATACTAAAATCATAATGCCATTATATAGATTGATGGTATAACCTCACTGGGATATGGATTCAGTCCCAGTCACCCCATTTCTAAAGAGAGAGAGCTGAAATAGAAGGGGTTCAGAGATGGGAATGGAAAGAGTTCTGTAGGAGTAGAATTTAACTGGGGCTGTTCAGTTTAGAAAGGAGATTAATAAGAGGCATATGACCGAAGTATGCAAAATGATTGCAGGTATAGAGAAGTTAAGCTATGTATCCTCTCATAATACAAGGTTAAAAGGCCATTCAGTGAAATTGAAAGGCAAAAAAGTGTTGAATGGATAAAAGGAAAGATTGTGGAACCTAATGCCACAAGACTTTGCTGAATCCAAGAACTTAGAATTCAAAAAGGATTAGAGATTCATACCATCATCAATAACATTAGATAAGAAAGATAAACACATATGCTTCAGGGCCTATAACAACCACTAACTTACATGATTAGGAAGAAACTCCCTCTATAGGCAGATTTTTCCATAAATTGTCCACTATGAGATTTCATATACTTTTCTCTGACGCCTCTGGTACTGGCAAACCAGATACAGGACTAGAATGAGTACTGGCCTGATCTAGAATAGCAATTCCTATGTTGTTCCTAAATTCAATTTGAAGTGTGTATCAGGCTCACCTATGAACTAATCCCTCAACTGCACAGTAACCCATTCAGTAGAAACAATGACTAGGGTGGGATGGGGTGTGTGTGTGTGTGGGGGGGGAGATGGGACTCATTGACAAAAACAAGGGGACAAGTGCCTCTCCTTTCCATCATTAAGGCGGGTTCACCTTTGGGTTCAGCAAAATTCTTAGAACCCAGTTTTATAGGGAAGGATGAGATCTGGTTTACATATACATAGGCTTAATATAAAATATTAATACAGTAACTCCTCACTTAAAGTCGTCCCAGTTAACGTTGTTTTGTTGTTACGTTGCTGATCAATTAGGGAACATGCTCGTTTAAAGTTGTGCAATGCTCCCTTCTAACGTTTGGCAGCCACCTGCTTTGTTCACTGCTTGCAGGAAGAGCAGCCCGTTGCAGCTAGCTGGTGGGAGCTTGTAACCCTATCAGTTCCCCCTATCTGCTCCCCGCTCCCCTAAGTTCCCTGTGCTGCAGCCGCCCAGTAGGCTATCAAGGCAGTTCAGCTGTCCCTCCCCCCGCTGCCATGTGCTGCTCCTGCGCGCTGCCTGGGAGCTGCTCCCAGAGACCCCTTGCTGTGCATTGGCGGTATCACATTGGTAGATGTGCAGGTGAACGAGCCCCTGATGGTATGGCTGATGTGATTAGGTCCTATGATGATGTCACTTGAATAGATATGTGGACAGAGTTGGCATCGGGCTTTGTTACAAGGATAGGTTCCTGGGTCAGTGGTTTTGTTCAGTGATGTGTGGCACTGCTATGGGTACCCGCATGGCCCCACAATATGCCAACATTTTTATGGCTGACTTAGAACAACGCTTCCTTAGCTCTCGTCCCCTAACGCTCCTACTCGCACTACATTGATGACATCTTCATCATCTGGACCCATGGAAAAGAGCTGCTGCAGGGACAGCAAGCTGGGGAGAGTCCTCTCTCCCTGCTGTAGCCCTGGGGCAGCCTGCACCCCAAACCCCTCACCTCCAGCCCAAGCCCAGAGCCCAAACCCCCAGCCAGAGCCCTCACCCTCACCCCAACCCTCTGCCCAAGCCCCTCATCCTCAGCCCCACCCCCCAGGCCACCCCCCCCGCCAGAGTCCTCACCCCCCGCATCCCAATCCTCTGCCCCAGCCCTGAGCCCCCTCCCACACTCCGAACTGCTCAGCCCTACCCCTACCACCTGAATTTTGTTATGTGCACCAATATGGAGGTGATGTGTCACTCATCACCTCCATACTGGTGCACATAAAATTCATTCCGCACATGTGTGGGAAAAATTAGAGGGAACAGTGATCAAGGCATTGCCTGGCACTTCCTTCCAAGACAACTTTTCCCTCCACATTCCTATTACACCTTAAAATATCTGCCCCTTCCCCATCCTCTATATGGGGACTCAGAGTGCTCTGTGAGCAGGGTAGCTCATAGTGTCCGATTCTTCACTGCCTGCCTTGCACCCCCTGTCTTCCTTTAAACCTATGCAGAACGAGTGTAAAACAGCTGGAAAGGTCTGATCTGGTAGCATTTTTTACTCTTTTTGCACAAGGGGAAGGTCAAAGAAGAGTCAAGCCCATAGTCTCTTTTATTTGTTCCTCACACTACACCACACACTGACGCTGATCCCACCTGCTCAATGAGTGGCAGTCACTTATGGGTACTCTATACACAGCTCTCACATGATTCAGCAGGACATTTATCATCACTGTGCCCTGCACACGGTAGCAAATTAATAGATGCTTAGGTCTTTATAGCAAGAACACAGTATAAACCCCGCTTATGAGACAGCTCCTGGTGTCCGACACCATCAAGTGGTCCAGAGACATCTATACGGAGCACATCACGGGACACCGTCAATACCACGTTGAGTAATCAAGACCACTGACCAGGGAAATAATCCACTTCCTTCCCTGATGAACCAAGGGACGCACCCACCCATGTACTTATTTGTGACACTGATACTGACTTGGACGCTTTATACATTCCATGGGTGGCGTACCCGAGCCCATTTATCCACTGACGCTTTAAAAAACCCCGCAATCCAATCTGGGTCTATGCTGGTTATGTGACATGTATGTATCTCGTGATTCTTGTAACTGATACCTGTAATCCCTCATAACTCAAGCCGGACCCCAGATGTACAGTACCTTCTCTCCTAACTTGTGTATATTTAATTTTAAACATTAACTTTAATAAAATTTTTATTTCTGTGGAAATCCTATTCATTTCCTATTAATTATACTATAATTCAGTAAACACAATCTTTTAATATTGTTTTTTAAAAAGTGCTTATTGATTTAAGCAGGTTGCAGAGGTGTGTGTGTGGGGGGGGGAAGAGGCAGCAGACTATTTGCATCTTCTATTATGCACAATGGAGGTCAGCAGTCATAAATCAGCCTATGTGGTGATCTCAGTCCAGCTCTACCTTTCTGGCAGACAAATGACCACACAAATACCCTCATTAAAACTGCACTCCTGTTAATTCTCAGAGAGTTTAAGAACTGAGTTTATCTTTTACCCATCCACTCCAATGTCCTGTGCGGTCGGTATGTTCACATCATGAGGGTGTTTGTACTGAAGCCAACACACCTGCGACAGTCTGGTCAAGTGTTCATGTAGCTGAAACCACCAAGAGTTTCTCTGCCATTGAGGCAAAAATGACCAATGAAACCTTGCAAAAGGCCTGTTTCGCTATCACATATATCCATCCACCCCAATCTCCCCCTTTCTGTTGGTCTTGCATTTCCAACTGTCTCTCTGGCATCTTTTTCATGGCTGACCTGCTGAGACTACCGCTTTCTCCTGTACACTACACGTTTTTGGACTATTCTAACTTCTAGGAAAATGCCAATAATTAAGGTTAAGCATTTGTCATTGTTATTTTTAATAAAAGTCACGAACAGGTCATGGGCAAGAAAACATTCATGGAAGCCCATGACTTTTACTAAAAATAATTGGGGGGGGGAGGGGGAGAGAGAGAAGAGAGGGAAGAGGAGCTGACCACTAGGGGGAGACTGATAGCTGTGGGGCCCCCACCCCAGGGCTGAAGTGGAAAATGTCACAGAGGTCTCAGTCACAGAATCAGTGACAAAAAACTTATCCTTACCAATAATCTACTAGCGTTTCTTATGATGGGCTCAGTGTGGGGGCATTTCATAGGCAGTCAGAGTGATGTTTGTGTTAAGGAACAGCAGTAGCATTAAAACATCACCAGGTCGCCTGCTATTCCCCTGGCTTCTCAGGATTTCAGATTCTCACTTTTAAAGGTTTTTGCTCTTACTTACATTTTTCTGCTTCCCATCTCATTCCTTTGGTCAATACAAGTTCCATTCTAACAGCTCCCTTTTCAACCTTCTCCTACTATGGGCCTGATCCAGCAGATCCAATCAACAGGTTCTCAATCACTTAAATGGATGTTGATTAAGCCCTAGACATATTATTAATTTGGGTGGAGAGCACAGGTTGATATAGTAGAAAAATGAGGACTGAGAAACAGTTCTTATTTTAGAAACAGAGACTGGCCTAGAGGGGATTAGATGTTACTGAACTGCACTGGACCTTTCTTTAACTACCTGATTGCTACTGAACATTCCAGGTATGCCCAGGTATTGGGTACTACTAGACATTCAGATCAACATACCTAGTGCATCCCAGTTTTCCACTGTTTCTTAATAGAACAAACAGTACAGCAAATGCAATGGAAGATCAGCAACCGCAGAGTAGTTTAATCCTATAATCATCTCCACAGTAAACACACATACAGTTCTTGGGTATCACAATGGGAGTTCTACATCCATGTCTAAATACAGACTTTTTGCCTTTCAGTGAAGTGATTGAATCATCTACTAGCATCTTCCCGGACTGCATATTAACGCAATAGGATACAGTAAGTCCTGAAAGAAGAAACAAAATAGAAAGACCTTTTCCACTAATGCTCTAGCATTTTTAAAATGAAGATGGATATTCGGCTTGCTGCTTTCAATGACATTAGTCAACACTTACCCTATCAATATATTTACACATAGAAATTCCCTCATGTGGAGAATATTACTTCCCTCTTTCCCTGCTGTCTTTGTTTCTTTAACTGGCCCTCGGGGAAAAAAAAATGTATAATAGCAAGGGGGCAGGATGAACTAGGTTTGAACTTTTAATAGGTACTTGCTGAATGAAGCTCTACTGCACGAAGTTATTAATGTTCAAAGCAGTACATCAAAGTCACAGATAAGCCTTGGAAGTCAGAGCTCAGGAGTAAGTCTTCAAGATTCCCCACTTGAAGCAGCTTTTCTATGTGGTACTACTCTACTATATTCCCCATCTGTGCTGCTCCTCCAGAACGCCAAAATACAGAGGAAAACAAATCTGGAAGAGAAATTCTTCCCCGGCTTTAGTAACTAAAAGCAAAGCTTTATCTAATGTGTCAGACCTTTACAGGCAACTATGGTACATACTGACACTTCTAATCAAATATGGATCCTAACTGACAGCTTTGAAAATAAGGTTCTCTTATCAGTTGATCCCAGATAAACACCTAAAAATGTTGACTGCTCCTGATATTCACCTCATCATGTGACTCATGTCTTCTGTGATATGTCAGACTTAATTCTTTAAAAATTCACTCTGAAAAATAATTACCCTTTTATCTGCATGTAATGGTTGTCACTTTTGTTCAGTTTGTTATGATTCCTAGTGCTTCACTTTGTAACATTAAATATTTGTTTTACTAGATCTGGTTATGTCAGTGAAGACATGTGGTCTCTCCCCTCTCCCCTTTTAGTTTTGTTTGAAAAATTTTACAAGTCTAATGATTGCATTTGTCCAAGTTTACCAAATAGAATATTCATAGTTTTTTAGAGAGGCACACTGAAGAGACTAAAATATCACTGTCACTTTTTCAGAGGTTTCTTAACATTAATGTTAATACACATCATGGAGGAATGACAGTAGAAGTATGCAGTAGTACTCCATACCACACCATATGCCATATAGAATCTAGAGCAAGATAGGTGAAGCAAAGCTAGCCCACACCTCATGGCCAACTCGTATCATAACCGTTTATATTAATGAGGCAGTTTCATCATGTTCAAAGTACAATAAGTCTTCAAATAGCAAATGAATATGCCTCTAAACCAAAAGGGCAATAAATGTTGGCATTATTTCTGATGACTGATCCTTCCATGTTTAGAGAGAAGGTGGGTGAGGTACTGGAATATCTTTTACTGGGCCAACTTCTGTTGGTAAGAGAGACAAGTTTTCGAGCTACACAGAGCTCTTCCTTTCCCAGACCTGAGGAAGAGCTCTCTGTAGCTTGAAAGCTTGTCTCTCTCACCAACAGAAGTTGGTCCAATAAAAGATATTACCTCACTCACCTACCTTGTCTCTCTAATATTATGGGACTGCCATAGCTACAACCACCTTTCACGTTTAGGAACTTGAACCAAAATAGAAACTAGGGCAGCTCAAGCCATAGCTTGGGGCAGCTAAGCCCTACTCTCTAAGAGTATGTCTACATAGCAACTAGATACCATGGCTGGCCCATGCCAGTCAACTTCAAGTAGCGGGGCCCAGGCTGTGGGACTGATTGATTGCTGTGTAGACTTCCGGGCTCAGGCTGGAGCCCAGGTTCTAGGACACTGCAAGATAGGAGGGTTCCAGAGCTCAGGCTTGAGCCCGGAAGTATACACAGCAATCAAACAGCCCTGCAGCCCAAGCTTAAGGAGCCCGAGTCGGCTGGCATGGGCCAGCCACGAGTGTCTAGTTGCTAAAGAGGCATTGCAGCCCAGTACATGCTGTAAGATTCCTCCTTTTATTAATTTTTGCACTGAATCCATTTCATTGGGTTAATCCTCTAGGAAAATAACCTGCCAGAATCAGTCTGTTCACTTCATTTTATGCCCTGCAAAAATAAAAGGCTTTTCCTGAGTGGCAGAGCAACGATTCAGTCAGTAAATGCAGTGACAGTTTGAAGTTAGCTACAAAGTCGAGTGATGAACACTTCCTTAATTATGTGCAATGACACTGAAATAAATGCTTGGTTAAAGGGGCTGGAATGACAGCTCTTGGTATGAAGGTCTCTATTTTTGCAGAGCAGAGGGAACTGCCACACTAATCACATCAATAGTCCATTTATTCTGTCCCCAACAGATGATACTAGATGATTCAGAGAATAATATAAAGCCTCCCTGACAGCCAATTAAATAATAACCTCCCTATCTGAGAAGTTTCTTCTTAACTCTAAGCTATCACAGGTGGTTTGTATCCTGAAGCATAAGGATCGGGGTCAGATTAAGCCCCCTTGTAGTAATAGCCATACCAGCCCTTCTCTAGTAGCTTCTGCAGATTTTAAACTTTTATTTAATAAAAAAAAAAGTAAATTTCTAACCCTTATGGCTGCAAAGATGTTCTGAACTGAGGCAGCACTGAAACTGCAGAGAGACACAACTGCTCTATGCCCTGTGGCCCTGCTGTTGCTATAAATAGACTATACATTCAATGTCTGCTATAAGAGTGAGACTTTTTGTGTGGAACCTTGTACTGTCAGTATAATAAATAACAAATCTAATCCTGGAAAGTTCTGCTTTTCTATGGAAACTTGAATTCCTGACCTATTTATGTAAAAGGCTTTTATCACTCTCTGCAAGCAGGCAGCACTTATTTGCTCATGACATTTTCTTCTAAAAATCTGACTAGCTGGCACCCTGGATAATATGCTCAATGCTGGACTCTTGATTACTCTACTACTGGAAGATGAGTTGTAAAATTGGAAATATAAACCTGTTAGCAACACGTCAGAAAAAGCATCAAATGAAACACTCCATTGACTTCTTTGTAACAGAATGTCTTGAACATCAGGCAAAAGTAAAGTGGCTAGGTCTCAGAGATCTTCTTTATAAGATGTTATCCCGTGCAGTTGGGGACTCAGACACAAAGTATAATCCACCTTATAAAAAGGTAACTCTGATTTATAAGACTTTTATCACCCAGTTCTACAAAACAATGCAAAAACAAACAAAAAACACTAATAAAATCAAACAATTTCCAATCTCCTTCTAGGTTAACAGTTAGACATCCTATTTACATTACTGTTTTATGTTTTAAAGGAGAACACACACTGATTTGGCAAGGCACTTACACATGCTTAATTTTAAGCATATGATTAGTTTCACTGACTTAAAGTTAAGCACATGCCCAAGTGGTTTGCTGAATCAGGACCATATTCTCAAGAGTTAAAAAAACATGGTTCTGATTCGTCTTTCATAACTATTTAGCATTGGAACAATTTCCTTGAGTCCATTGCCCTCATCCTTTCCCCTCGCTCCCTCCCTTTGTCTGTTTGCATCTGCTGGCTGCCCTCTTATTAAATTGCCAAGTATTAAGCTTGTATCTATGCGTTGTAATGAACCTCCTCCATCTCACTGGACTTAGCACTTCCTCCTCCGGTGGTAGAGAGGCCTGGGGTAAATCAGCCCCCTTCTAGACAGTGTTTCTCTTTCCCCTCTGTGTTTACATATCAGTATTTTCAAGGCCTCAGTGCAAGCCTAAGAAGAAAGGAAACAAATTTACAAACACAAAACCAAAAGGGGATACCCCCTCACTGGGCAGAGGGTGTTCTGCTGTTGGCCCCAGGATATTAGTCCTTTCTTTAAACAGGCATTCAATTTTAGTTGTTTCCCCTATGAGGAGAGGGGGCAGCCTCTCATCCTGGAGAGGCCTATCTCCCTACTGCCACTAGCCATGCAGCAGCTTGTTTCTCCTCCCTCCCCCCAGAGGAGGGGTTTTAAAAGGTCTCAGTCAGCCCTTAATTGGACTCAGGTGTCCCTAATTGACCTGAGGTAAACCCTTCTCAGCTTGTAGGCAAAATGGCCATTACCATTCTAGGGCTAACACACCATTTGAGGAGCGGTGGGTGCTGTCCGGGGTTCTCTGCTCAGTGTCCCCTTCAGGTTCCCTAGTTTTGGCCCTTTGACCCCCGCACCTGTTCCCATTATTGCCTTTGTTGTCCCCCCAACTTGGTTGGGTTCTGGGTTCAGTAGCTCCTCCCTGGGCTGGGGGAGGGGCTTTTAGCAGTGGGCAAGCTAGTGCCCACCCACGTCCCGTGCTCAAAAGGACCAAAAGAGGGGTTTTAAAAGGTCTCAGGCAGCCCTTAATTGGACTCAGGTGTCCCTAATTGACCTGAGCTAAACCCTTCTCAGCCTGTAGGAAAAAGGGGCCTTTACCATTCTAGGGCTAACACACCATTTGAGGAGCAGTGGGGGCTGTCCGGGGTTCTCTGCTCAGTGTCCCCTTCAGGTTCTCTACTTCTGACCCTTTGACCTTCACACCTGTCCTTGCTTTCTTTTTTGTTGTCCCTTATACTTATTTGAGTTCCAGGCTCAGTAGCTCCTCCCCTTAGGCTGGGGGAGGAGCCTTTAGCTGCGGGCGGGCACAAGCCTGCCCACTTCCCAGAACCCAATAGGACCACCCTCTTGCAGCCGTCCAGCCTGACTTTGTCACACCACAGACTAGTATAATCCTATTCTTTCTCCTTTCATTTTCTCAAGTCCAACATTTGTTGTATGACAAGCAAAAATATTCAAGTGCAATTAAATTTTGTCATTCACAGTAAGTGTAAGTTGGATGCACAGTATTTATTCCGTCTGTGGTTCAGAATATACACAAGGAAAGTAGCAATGTTCAGTGATCATTATTTCAAAGTAACACCAAGGATACTATTTCATACAAATCTGTCCTTTTGCCATCACTGGCTTGACTCCTCTCACCTACACCAAAATGACACCAGTTTAACTACACTGGCTTCATGAAGTGACTCCTAATTCTGATTTACACCAGTGCAAATGAGAGCAGAATCAAGTCTTTTATTTTTCCATTTGTTCAGACAAATAAAGGGCCAGGTTCTGCTGGTTTAAATTAGGAGTCACTCCACTCAAACCAGCTTTTCCCCAACAGCAGCAATCTGTCCTGTGATTTGTGATCAGCAGGCAGTATACCCAGACTTATGAAAATTGTTTGCAGCATTCCAGAGAGCAGGAGAGTGGGAGTAAATCATTACATGTATGCATGTGCCTCTGTTTCAAAACAGAGTAAGGCTGATCACAGTTCTTTTGGTGGGCTAGTGTCCTGCCAGTGTCCATTGACAAGAGGCAGAACATGAAGGCTTGGCAATTTAATGACCAGCTTGAATGCCAGTTTGAATGTTTTCTCTTCCCTGGATGGGGGAAGGGCAGAATTAGGTTGACCAGACAGTAAATGTGAAAAATCAGGACAGGGGTGGGAGGTAATAGGAGCCTATATAAGAAAAAGATCCAAAAATCGGGACTGTCCATATAAAATCAGGACATCTGGTCACCCTAGGCAGGATCAATATTTGTCTTAAGTAGGATCACTGCTTGGGTTGGAGAACTCTGGATACAAGCTGTAGGAAGTGGAGTGGGTGATTCAGTAGGGTGGTTTCTTTCTCTCCAAGTCAGTACTAACCAATCCCTCATCA
The DNA here is from genome assembly GCF_013100865.1 of Trachemys scripta elegans. Taxonomy (NCBI): domain Eukaryota; kingdom Metazoa; phylum Chordata; order Testudines; family Emydidae; genus Trachemys; species Trachemys scripta. Next base: position 85,917,612 of record NC_048304.1, on the reverse strand, counting down.
TGGTCTGGTGTGGACTTTTTTTGAACCATGTAGACTTAATCTATGCAGGTATCACCAGATAATAAGCAATGTGTTTTTTACTAACACTAAAGAATGTTTCCAATTCCATTTTAACTCAGAATCCAGGGAATTTGAAAAAGGAAGGAACCTGACACTGTATGAAACGAAAAGAAGCAGAATATTTTATCTAAGAAACATTCCTTGTGTTCCTGAGATTTCTTTCAGATTAAAAGAATGCCAAGACCCCAGAGAAAGCAAGACCTGTCAAGTGATGAAGCTTTAGCTTGATGCACTTCTGCAAATCACTGTAGGGTTTAACCATGCATTATGTAGGCAGCTGATTCACTCAACTCCATAAACCAAAGGCACTTTCACATCTCTCTCACCTTCTGCATTTGTATGGATTAGCTAATTACAAAAGACCCTTCCAAGTGTTTGAAAAACAAATACCAAACCAACAAAGCGAGGAATGAAAAGCTAAGGCTTCTTACGTCCTTTGATCTATGTTTGACATGTTTCATGACAATGCTGCTGTCAGTGATAATTCTTTGCAGCAGCAGAAGGGACTCAAACATTCTTAGAGTACAGGGTGCACCATTAGTTAAATTTAACTGGAAACATGAATAGGTCCATATTCTACACCAGGGGTCAGCAACCTTTCAGAAGTGGTGTGCCGAGTCTTCATTTATTCACTGTAATTCAAGGTTTCGCATGCCAGTAATACATTTTAACATTTTTAGAAGGTCTCTTTCTATAAGTCTACAATATATAATTAAACTATTGTTGTATGTAAAGTAAATAAGGTTTTTAAAATGTTTAAGAAGCTTCATTTAAAATTAAATTAAAATACAAAGACCCCCAGACCGGTGGCCGGGACCTGGGCAGTGTGAGTGCCACTGAAAATCAGCTCGCATGCCGCCTTCAGCACGCGTGCCATAGGTTGCCTACCCCTGTTCTATACTGAGAAAAGTGGTAGATTCACTCCTTCATTCAGCCTATAAAGATTTCTCCCCCATTGCTGAGTACTCCATCTCAGCTAGACAGTAGAGCCCCAGGTTAACACTAGAAACTTTTGCTGGTATAGCAATGTTGGTCAGGGTCTGATTTTGTTATGATGTTTATATACCAGCAAAAGCCCTACCACAGATGAAGTTAAACTGGCATCAAAGTGCTTTTGCTGGTATAATTTTTTTGCTCAGATCTGGTCTACACTTTCAAGTTTTGCCAGCATAGCTATGTCGGTTCAGAGTATGAAAAAACCATACATCTAACCAACATAGCTATGGCAGCAAAGGCCCTAATGTCAGAAAAATCCTTTTGCTGCTACAGCTTATTTTGTTTAGGGAACTTGTTTGCTGGTATAAGCTGGATCTCCACTAGGATTGTTTGCCAGTATAGCTATACACAAACACTTGCTACTTAACTATGGATTAGTCTTAAGTCTGAAATGTAATGACATTTGGACAGGAAGACACATTATAATTTTTTTAAGGAGTCTGGGCGACAGCTGCTGCAGGGTAATGTGTAACCCTTTCAGTTTGGTATGATCTGCATTTGTATCTATTTTAGGTTTACACTGAAACAAAGTCCAAGCTTTCAACCCATTCCCTGGTGGATGTTTGCCCATATCACACAATAACATTATATTTTATATGTTCTAAGTGCTGTACAAACACTTAGCCACTAACTGTTTGTGGTGCATTCACACCCTAAGGACTAGAACGGGCCCATTTTGCTAGGCACTGTGCAAAACACAGGAAGACACAAATCCCTGCCCTGAAGAGTTTATAATCTAGTTTGAAACAAGATGCAACACATGAGTGTAACAAGCAATGGGGGAAAGAGGATAGTTGGGAGGGCGGAGGAGGGTGTCACGATTGCTGCACTAGCTGCATCTCTGTTCCCTCTTCTAGCCTCTCTGAGTTCCCCTCTTCAGATGTTGGGTCTCATGTATACCTTTACCTTTTCTGGGGTGTAATCCCACAATTGTCCCAGTGTCAGACCAGTTCCCAGCCTACAGTACCCAATGCATCAACCATAATATGATTATTCTGCATCAACTCCAGCATCTGTTTCTTCATACCCCTATCCTTTTCCAAGCTCTTCCTTGTCAATTCTCTGTTCTTCTCCTTCATTAAGGAGACCTTCCCTCCATCTGTCTTCTTATCCCTCTTCTGGACTGCAGACATGAGGTCCCTAAGCTTGGAGATAAGATGTTTTCCACCTTACTTCCACTTTGTATAGAACCCCTGTACCAATCCATGGTTGGTGGTGGACTAGGAAGGTAGTGGGGTTGAGTGAAGCAGAGGGTTAGTTAGTAATGGCATGTGCACCTGTGCAAGCCAGTCGTGGGCTGGGGCCCTGGGGAGAGTGGGTGGATAAGGTCGGCAGGGGTGGCAGTGGTCAGGTTCATAATTGCACATGCATCTCTGAAGACCATCTGTACTTTGGAGGATGTTACCCCTGAGGCATATTGCCAAAAGGCAGAGAAAGCCAATGGGCAGACCAGCAAGATATGCAGTGCTGCTATTCACCAGAATGGTCCCCCCAGACCAGTCTGTAGGAGTGGAAGGACTACCCTGTTTATACACAAGGCCCCAAGAAGGCTACATTGCCTTGCATCATTTGTGTCTAAATGCAGCAATACCTTTATCTTAATTTTTTTTAATGACATCTGTAGATCAGCACAAAGTGCACTGCAAAATAAATAGATTTTTGCAGGGATTGTTGTGAACCCAAGAGATTAACAATGCTGAGGCCAGGCCAACACTCAAAAGTTAGATTGACCCAGCTATGTGGCTAAAGGGTGTGAAAAATCCACACCACTGAGTGATGCAGTTAAGTCGTCCTAACCCCAGCGTAGACTGCTCTCGGTCGATGGCAGAATTCTTCCATTGATCTAACTACGCCGATGGGCAGGGTCGGCTCAAACTTTTTTGCTGCCCCAAGCAGCAAAAAAAAGTGCCGCCCTGCCGTAACACCCCCCCCCCCCCGCCCCCCCCCCCACGCCCCCCCCCCCCCCCCCCCGCCGCTGAACACCCCCCGCCCCCCACCCAGCGCTGTGCTGCTGAACCCCCCCGCGCGGAGCGCCGCCGAACACCCCCCGCCGAAAACCCCGCCGAGCGCCGTGCTGCCGAACAGCCCCCGCCCCCCGCTGCACTGCCGAACACCCCCCGCCCCCGTGAGCGCCGCTGAAACCCCCGCCGAGCGCCGCACCGCCGAAACCCCCACCGAACACCTCCGCCCCCCACGGAGCGCCGCACTGCTGAAGCCCACCCCCTGTGGAGCACCGCGCCGCCAAACACCCCCCGCGGAGTGCCGCGCTGCTGAACCCCTCCCCGCGGAGCGCCGCGCCGCCGACCCCCCCCCGCTGAGCCGCACTGCCCCCCACCACCCCAAGATTGGCTGCCCCTTAACAGGTGCCACCCCAAGCACGTGCTTGGTTGCCTGGTGCCTGGAGCCAACCCTGCCGATGGGAGAATCCCTCACATTGCTGTAGTGACCATCTATATTGAAATCCATATTGAAACAGCTGTGCTGCTGTAGCGTTTCAAGTGTAGACAAGCCCTGAGAGTCTGACTGAAAATATCCATGAACGCTTTATAATCACGATGCATTTTGAAATGTCTCACTTTGGGAAATATACTTCCTAAATGCTAAGGTAGCTAACAGCTCAGGGAATTGCTCAAACTGTGAAGCAAAATATTTGTATTGTCTTTTCTCTGCTAGTAGCTGCTGTTTCAATAAACATGCCTGCACAACAATGTATTTGCTTTTTAACCCCTATGGTGCTGCTAGCTTGAGTGTGGATGGGATGGGATGGGATGGGATGGGATGGGGAAGAGGGGGCAGCGGGGAGCATTGGTCATCCAGGGGAGAGAGAGAGAGAGAGAAAGAATGCTAAGCAGCACAGGAAATTGGGTGTGGGGGTGGCAGTTTAGCTGATACCTGTGGGATTTCATATTTCAGAGAAATAACATCAGTGAAGATTAAATTCTCTGCAGTGGGAACCATTTTGAGCATGTGGCAGGGTGGGCATGGAGAAATAAAAGCCAAGAAGGCTCAGAAAGGCTCCCAGTTCACATCTGTCCAAGTCGACAGTGGCCTTGGGGTCCCCAGAACAAAAGTTGTTTCTACTCCCCCCCTATGCAGTTGCACTGCAGCAAAGCATGTAATACTGGCAGGAGAGGTGGTCTCCCCAGGATTCTCATGCTGGGTGTTTGCCTGGGTTCTGGGACCAACCCCCAACATTCTCTCCCCCTCAGGCTCTTGCATAGGGAAGACATCCTGACTTTCTGGGAATCTCCTCCATCCTTGAATCCTGTTGGGGCTCAAGGGCCACAACCTCTTGGGTGCAATCGATGCTCTCCAGGAAATACTTGGGTTTGGTAGTAGCCTCCTTGGCCATAATCCAGTCCAGCTCACAATAGTAGGGGCCGGAACTTGCAGTGTTGCCAGTGGTCTTGGTGCTGTCCTTGTTTTTTTTTATAATTCTGCCAGAGCGCCTTTCCTTTGCTGCACCACTGCAACTTGTCTGGGGAGTGACCCATCTCTGTCAGCAGCTTTGATATACCCTGTTATATCTTGGCATTCTAGTGGGTGCTTTTAAGGCAGGATTGGACTGTCTCCTCCAGGGCCAGCTCCAGGCACCAGCGCAGCAAGCAGGTGCTTGGGGCAGCCAACGGAGAGGGGCGGCACGTCTGGCTTTTCGGCAGCAGGTCCCTCTGACTCTCTCAGAGGGAAGGATCTGCCACTGAATTGCCGCCAAAGAACGAACAGCTTTTTCTTTTCCTTCCTCCCTCCCGCCCCCCTTTGAAGCGGCAAAAACACTGGAGCCGGCCCTGGTCTCCTCTTCCCAGATCTCAAGGGGATTCAAGATCTCTGCATGGCTCCATGCAGAAACATGAGACATGGCTGTTATAATGCTGAGAAGGATATCTGACTTCAGGAACATGTACTCACAAATGCGGGATACCTAGGTGCATGCCCAGCATTTAAATGGGGAGATAATATCCAGTCAATAGGGCCCCAGAGCAACAGAAGGCATACAGGTAAACAGACAGGTCAATCCAGCTGTGAGACAACGGGGTGCGAGATAGCAGTCAGAGGACTGCCAGAAGTGAAAAAGTTAATCTGAAATACAAATGCATCCACGCAAAGCTTTTTTCTAGACTAACTCAGCTCAAAATGGATTTAATCCGCTTCCATAGCAGACTATCCAATTCACAGACAGTCACCAGATAATTGGTGCTGTCCAAGGGTGATGTCGTGGTCGGAGTCTGCTATAGACCACCAGACCAGGGGGATGAGGTGGACGAGGCTTTCTTCTGGCAACTAGCAGAAGTTGCTAGATCGCAGGCCCTGGTTCTCATGGGAGACTTTAATCACCCTGATATCTGCTGGGAGAGCAATACAGCACTGCACAGACAATCCAGGAAGTTTTTGGAAAGTGTAGGGGACAATTTCCTGGTGCAAGTGCTGGAGGAACCAACTAGGGGCAGAGCTTTTCTTGACCTGCTGCTCACAAACAGGGAAAAATTAGTAGGGGAAGCAAAAGTGGATGGGAACCATTAGATGGTCGAGTTCAGGATCCTGACACAAGGAAGAAAGGAGAGCAGTAGAATACGGACCCTGGACTTCAGAAAAGCACACTTTGACTCCCTCAGGGAACAGATGGGCAGGATCCCCTGGGAGAATAACATGAAGGGCAAAGGGGTCCAGGAGAGCTGGCTGTATTTTAAAGAATCCTTATTGCGGTTGCAGGAACAAACCATCCCGATGTGTAGAAAGAATAGTAAATATGGCAGGCGACCAGCTTGGCTAAACAGTGAAATTCTTGCTGATCTTAAATGCAAAAGAGAAGCTTACAAGAAGTGGAAGATTGGACAAATGACCAGCGAGGAGTATAAAAATATTGCTCAGGCATGCAGGAGTGAAATCAGGAAGGCCAAATCACACTTGGAGTTGCAGCGAGCAAGACATGTTAAGAGTAACAAGAAGGGTTTCTTCAGGTATGTTAGCAACAAGAAGAAAGTCAAGGAAACTGTGGGCCCCTTACTGAATGAGGGAGGCAACCTAGTGACCGAGGATGTGGAAAAAGCTAATGTACTCAATGATTTTTTTGCCTCTGTCTTCAAGAACAAGGTCAGCTCCCAGACTACTGCACTGAGCAGCACAGTATGGGGAGAAGGTGACCAGCCCTCTGTGGAGAAAGAAGTGGTTCGGGACTATTTAGAAAAACTGGACGTGCACAAGTCCATGGGGCCAGATGTGCTGCATCCGAGGATGCTAAAGGAGTTGGCGGATGAGATTGCAGAGCCATTAGCCATTATTTTTGAAAACTCATGGCAATCGGGGGAGGTCCCGGATGACTGGAAAAAGGCTAATGTAGTGCCCATCTTTAAAAAAGGGAAGAAAGAGGATCCGAGGAACTACAGGCCAGTCAGCCTCACCTCAGTCCCTGGAAAAATCATGGAGCAGGTCCTCAAGGAATCAATTATGAAACACTTAGAGGAGAGGAAAGCGATCAGGAACAATCAGCATGGATTCACCAAGGGCAAGTCGTGCCTGACTAACCTAATTGCCTTCTATGATGAGATAACTGGCTCTGTGGATGAGGGGAAAGCAGTGGATGTGTTATTCCTTGACTTTAGCAAAGCTTTTGATACGGTCTCCCACAGTATTCTTGCCACCAAGTTAAAGAAGTATGGGCTGGATGAATGGACTGTAAGGTGGATAGAAAGCTGGCTAGATCGTCGGGCTCAACGGGTAGTGATCAATGGCTCCATGTCTAGTTGGCAGCCGGTTTCAAGCGGAGTGCCCCAAGGGTCGGTCCTGAGGCCGTTTTTGTTTAATATCTTTATTAATGATCTGGAGGATGGTGTGGACTGCACTCTCAGCAAGTTTGCAGATGACACTAAACTGGGAGGCATGATAGATACACTAGAGGGTAGGGATGGGATACAGAGGGACCTAGAAAAATTAGAGGATTGGGCCAAAAAAAAACCTGATGAGGTTCAACAAGGACAAGTGCAGAGTCCTGCACTTAGGATGGAAGAATCCCATCCTCTGTTACAGACCAGGGACCGAATGGCTGGGTAGCAGTTCTGCAGAAAAGGACCTGGGGTACAGTGGACGAGAAGCTGGATATGACTCAACAGTGTGCTCTTGTTGCCAAGAAGGCTAACGGCATTTGGGGCTATATAAGTAGGGGCATTGCCAGCAGATCGAGGAACGTGATTGTTCCCCTTTATTCGACATTGGTGAGGCCTCATCTGGAATACTGTGTCCAGTTTTGGGCCCCATACTACAAGAAGGATGTGGAAAAATTGGAAAGAGTCCAGCGGAGGGCAACAAAAATGATTAGGGGGCTGCAGCACATGACTTATGAGGAGAGGCTGAGGGAACTGGGATTGTTTAGTCTCCAGAAGAGAAGAATGAGGGGGGATTTAATAGCTGCTTTCAACTACCTGAGGGGGGGGGTTCCAAAGAGGATGGAGCTCGGCTGTTCTCAGTGGTGGCAGATGACGGAACAAGGAGCAATGGTCTCAAGTTGCAGTGCGGGAGGTCTAGGTTGGATATTAAGAAAAACTTTTTCACTAGGAGGGTGGTGAAGCACTGGAATGCGTTACCTAGGGAGGTGGTGGAGTCTTCTTCTTTGGAGGTTTTTAAGGCCCGGCTTGACAAAGCCCTGGCTGGGATGATTTAGTTGGGAATTGGTCCTGCTTTGAGCAGGGGGTTGAACTAGATGACCTCCTGAGGTCCCTTCCAACCCTGATATTCTATGATTCTATGATAATTAAAAAAAAATTGTATCATTTGGACACAAGGCAGTTTAATGTGAAAAAACAACAAAACCTTCCCCTCTACACAAACCCTTAGTTTTCTGGTGTGCCAGCTAACTTAAAGCATAGTGAAAAAACCCAGAACTCTTAGTTAAAGTAGAATAGGTTTCCAACCTTCTTTTAAATTGTGTTTTCACACGACAAATCTCATACTGCCAAAAACATTACTCAAACCATATACAATTTTCTTTAAAAAAATTAGACTTCTGCTATTTCTTCTTGTATTATTGCAGCAAAGTACGTACATATAAGAAAGCTCACATGAAAAAATGAATTTCTGATGTGAGAAGTGTGGAAAATAACTCTGAAGGGATTCAGAACTTGGCACCATTATCACACTCTGAATCTGAGTCAAACAAGCAACAAGGAAAAAAACCTCTGCAATGATCTTTTTCCCTCCTATAATTGGTAGGAAGAGGAGGAGGAAGGAGTTATTCTCTTGCCTTTCTTTCTTATAAGTAATTTCAGACATTGTCTCCCACCATCCCCTTTCAAAACATGCTTCTCTTTAGCAGCTATTTATGTATCAGGGCAAGCTTTTAATTGGCTTACTGTCTGGCCAGCAGCCTAAATACTCTAACTGGGCCAATTATCAGTGCCTTATAGTGTACAATTGATCCTTCCTTCCCAGAGAGGTTTTGTCTAGTGTGATCAAATGAAAAGGGTATTATCTTTTACCCAGTCTCTCTTGCTCTGTGCTACCTTACCGGAGCGACCAGCAAAGGATTTTACTGGGTCAAAGCTAAAATCCAATTAAAATAAACCACGTGCAAAACATGGGGGGAAACAAAGCATAAACTGTAATTTTCGCTATCCATCTTAACTGCCTTGCATAGAGCACATGTCCTAACAGAAACCTACTGATTAATTTTGTTACAGACAGGCTCAGTGAAATGGCAGGTTTCTAGCATCCCTTGCACTTATTGTAAGGTATCCTATCTAGGCTGCTTACTTGTGAAGCTTTCAAGGCAGAAAAAGCCGATTGTCTGAAAACAATTGAACTTACTGGCTCCCTGGCCAGGTTGGATGTTCATCTAATATAGTGAGTTATCACAGGACGCTAGGGCTTGCCAGAAAGAAAGAAAAGCTTTAAGAAACTGCACATCACATGATTAGCTGCACTGCTGAGAGGTCACTAAACTGAGTTGCTCCCTGTTCCTCTTCCCAGAGACTCCACATTCTTATTAGACCCAGAGATGATAGGACAATTGGAGCTTCTCAATGCTTCTCCTTATCTGGCTGCAGAGATTGTAATTGGAGAACATTTAGCACAATTGAGCACAAAAAGGCACTGAAGCTGGGAGACTGCGCATATGTGAAAATGAAGTCTGGCATGTTTAAAGGCACAGATTCATTTAGCAACATGTAACTGGGGTAATTTACTTCAGCAGAAGATCCTTGAAGTTATAGCTCTTTGATAGGTGAAGTGTGGAGCACAGGACCACTCCTCAGGGCTACAAGTGTTTTTAATCAGTTACAAATGCCACCTAGTTAATTTGACCTGAAGAAGAGCTCTCCGTAAGCTTGAACGCTTGTCTCTCTCACCAGCAGAAATTGGTCCAATAGAAGATATTACCTCATGCACCTTGTCTACTTGGTTAATTAATTTCTTTATTTCTCCATCATGGCTCAGTATTTATTACTATATAAGTTTAATGTGCTGTGAGGAGTCAGAGAGACAGTATATAACAGAATCTGCTCTTACATAATGCCCTTTAATGCAGAGCATCACCAGACACTTCATAGAGGGAGTCCAGTCATTCTCTGGAGGGCTCACAGAGCCATCAGTTTCCCCATTTTATTCTACCTCGAAGACCTCAAGTTATAGCAACTTTCACTCCTACAGAGGGGCCGGCAGTGGCTTGCTCCAGAACTCATCAAAGTCACTCCTTGTCAAAAGGGACAGTGAGGGAGAAAATCCTATCTCCCCATTCCAGGGCTGACAGAAAATAGGGAAATCTTCAGAACACTGTGGCAAAACGAAAAGGGAGGAAAGACATTAAGATGACGTTTTTCAAAGCTGCCTAGGGGATTTGGATACCAATTAGGAATTGGCTATCCGTGTCCCTTAAGTGGCTTTGAAAATCTAAACCTAAAAATCTCAGTGGAGCCACTTGTGGAAGGAGGTGAGAAATGCAGGTGAAACAAAGAAGGATTTGGCAAAAAAGGAAAAGGTTGTTAAGTGAAAAGAGAAATGTTCTAGGCTGAATTATGTACATACAAGAGTTATGTGAGGACTGCCGTTAAATGATATTTCCCAGCAGGATAGGCAGTTTGAGGGGAAAAATTACTTTGCCGTTTGATAGTACTGGAAATCAAACTGTCAAAGCTGTTGTAAGGTACATTCCACAATGCTGATTTATTTTAATAAATTTAACAGCTTGTTCAACCACCCTTACGTTAACACTTAAAAAAATAGGACGTTTCTTAAGCAACTTGAAAGTCAGTAGTTTCCATTGCCTTCTACACCCTCCTTTTCTCTGTAGCTGGAGAAGGTGTCCCAACATTTTTTCTGATGTAGCATGGGATCATGCAGTAGGGAAAATGTTGAGAACCATTGCTACAAAGAAAACAAAAATGGTACATCAAATTTTGGCCTACTATGAACTCTTTAATGCTGAAAGCCTTTAGACTTAGAAGTGCTGGTACACACAATAAATATGAAACAGAATAGTATTAAACTGATAACTCTAAGTTATACCATTCCATTCAGTTGAACTGTCCAGCTTTAAAAGGAGTCGCTGTGAGTTGTAGTGATATCTTTGTCATTTATCACAAAGTCCTCTGCCAGTAAATCAGATCTTTGTTATTAAGCTTTCATCTGCTTCTGTTGCTTACGCATAGAGCCAGTTACCTTAACTAGCTCAAACATAATATAAGCCGGGACAGCTCCGTGTCTAATTTCAATAGATGCATGTGCTTTTACTGTGTCTGTATTTGGCCCATAATCCTCTGTATGTGGCGTGACATTTGGTTGCTTTGGAGATGATTATGATGAAACAAAATGAGACCTGTGACTTGATGCCAGACAAACTGCTGGAGTAGGTAGCAGATAATTATTTAAGAAACAAAATCCTGTTCTGATTCAAACTCTCTTAATAAAAAACACGAGGAAAACTATTACAAAACAAAATGCTGTCCATGAGCTGTCAGCTAGTCTACTGTTATCTAACATAAAGGCACTTAATTCTCACACACTCTCCTGTTAGGTTACCTGTAATCTCATTCTCTTCAAGGTTGATGGTTTCAAGAGCCTTCAAAGTAGTCAACTGCTCAGGAAAGTGTCGAAACTTGTTCCTGGACAGGTTGATGACCTTCAGATGTAACAGGGTTCTCATCTCTTCAGGCAGGCGACGCAGATAATTCCCTTCCAGGTTGAGTTCTGCAGTTTGGGTGGGAATGGAGGCAGGGGAGAGACAAAGTGACATCATGAAAACTTTAAAAAAACTCACAACCCCAAAACCCACCATTGCTGCTGCTTCTGTGATTTCTTAGTGACAAGGGAGAAGGAAAAACATATTTTTTGTCTGAGAAACAACCAAATCCATCCTTTATTAGATTATTATATATGTGGCCTAATCCATGGTAGGACTAAATTCTTTTGGGCTAAATTGTGGCTTTTAGCCAACCACAGCCTTACATTGTGAGAGGTACAGAGCTGCACTGCCCCAGGGTAAGCACCAGGAGCATTATGGCTCAAAGAGGCAGGTAGCGTCACTGAGTGTGCCTCTTGCATGGGGAAATAATCTGAAACTCCCCTTGTGAGGCATGCAGCATACTCTCCTCAGCACAGCCAGCCAGTGGAGCTATGCCTCTGACATCACCCCCACATTTCTCCCACACACTTTTGGAAGAACAGTTCCTAGAGGGGAACAGCCCTTCTGCTTGGTGGGTGACTGGATTGTGCAAAGGAGAGTTCTCTTAATCCTGACTTCACCACTTTGTGTCCATGTAGATGCTGGCCACAGTCTAGCCCTTTGAAATCTTGTCAGCAACTGCAACCAGGCTTCTCATTAAGGGGCCAGTTCTGCCACCCTCCATGTCACAATGAGCAGTACCTTATTTCATGTGCAGTGCCACAGATTTCAGTGGGGTTACTTGTGGAGTGAGACATATTCATTGCAAATAAAGGGAACAGAATCAGTCCCTAACAGATTCCCTCACTAGAAATCCTTCTTCTATAACTTCATAAGAATTTCACCATGGAACAGCATAAATTCCTATGCATTAAGAGGCGACTAATGCTCTGAAAGATCTGATAGTGATAACAATTTCCAAAAAAGAACGTTATTAAGCTGCAGTTAAAGGTGAGAGTATATATCAGTGATTTAAGGATAAAGTGCCTCACTAGAACATTGGGTAATTATTAGAAACAACAAATAGTACCCAGAAAATCCAGAATTATTGATAAACTTATCAGATATTAGTACATTTGACAGCATGAAAATGCTCCTCACTTCATTCTCCTTGCCAGCCAGAGCAATGTGGTAAAAGATTATTTAAATAAATTACAGAAACTAGTTTGATGTTGATGGTGTTTTCCTAAGGGGAATTAGAGGTAGTGCAGGTAGCACTGCCTATTATTCACGTTGCCTGACACTTCCCATTATAGGATCCTGTTTTCCGTTACTTATACCTTGCAAAACTTTAACTACTTGGGTTAAAATTTTCCATGTTGAGCATCTGCCTGTGATGGTGATACAAACCCCACACTGAACAACAAGGGGTTAAAGAGTACTTCTGGGCCCAGGTGGCCCTGCCCTGCCCCATCTGGAAAGCCTGCGCTAGCTGGAGGTGGAGATTAAAATGGGAAGCAGAGTTGCTGAGAGGAGGCAGGCAGTGGAAGGGAACAGACCCTCTGCTCTGAGCTCTGGGGAAATACAGCCCAGAAGCTCTCATTGCCTGAGACCTGCAACACAGACCTGATAAAGCATGCAAAGGAGAGACTGGTGATTGATTGTGAAGGTCAGAAACTTTATTTGTGATTCTTTAATTTACCCTGTGGGGGAAAAGGGGACTTAGGTAGAAAGTGATCCTGGCAGGCAACTGCTTAGCACCCCAAGGTGCAGAACTTAGCTGCCTACCATTAGGCTCTGGATCAGAGCCTGGTGGAAAGGATGGGCTCAGGCTCCCCTACAAACTCCACAAGACGTGACAACAATAGGAGCCCTTACCTGGGTGGAGAATCCAGCTAGGCAAGACCCTGACTGTTCAAGGGCCAGACTCACAGTTCCTGAACTCTGGTGAAAGCCCTGAAGCCCTCTGGGTGCTGAAAGAATTCTCTGTGATTGGACTTTCTTTTGGGATATCCCAAAATGGATGGCCTGGAACATGTAACCCAGCCAGTGGGGCTGAGCCACAAAAGAAGGGACAGACCCCAAAAGACAGAATTGTAACTGAAAAGGGGGGCATCAGGGAGGAGGACAATCTGCTGCACCCCTTCCTGACCACTAGGCAGCACTGGTGCTCAGTGTTCCGTTTACAACTGTGGAGAACATGGGCAGGCTCTGTTAAAGGGAGGGAGAGAAGAGAGAGAGAAGTAGCTCCATATAAAAAGGGAGCTGCAGGGCACAGGAAGGCAGTTCTCTGCTGGGAGCCCAGGAAGGACTGTGGCCCTGGAGGGATGAGAGAACTGGCAGCACCCTGGACAGAGCAGTGCTGTTGGCAGGAACCAGGGAAGTGGGAGACAGCTCCTGGCTGGCTGCTCGGGTTTTGCAGGCTGAGGACCTGAGGCAAGGGCAAAGAGGATGCTGGGGCGACAAGGAAGTGGCCAAACACTGCAGTAGTCACTAAGGGAAGTGGCCAAATAGTGGATTGCAGGTCCCCCAGAAGGGAGGAGCACAGTGTGTGGCATGGCCGGAGGGCTATGTTGCTGAAGAGGGTGATACAGTCCTTGGAGAGATGTTGGTCCTAGAGCAGGAGAGACAGCAGTGAGGGATCACCTGAAGAGGGCACACTAACACGCAGAACTAATTCCCAAGACAGCCAACAGGAGGCACCACAATGGTGAGTGAACCCTGTTACACATAGTCATTCCCACTGAGAGAAATATTCATCAGGGGACTGGCTCCAGGTGGTAGCCCAGAAACTCAAGGAACACAGCTGCTGCTCACTCCAACCTGAGACATGAGCTGGGATACAGGTGCCAGCGTGGGTGGCAATAGAACAGTTTACGCAGATCGTCCCAGCTGGGGGGAATGACTCGGGGTTGAAGCGTTAATCTGAGACTTTGGCCGAAGTTGAAATTTAATGGACAATTAAATAGTTGCCACCAGACCCACTTCTCATAGACTTTAAGGTCAGAAGGGACCATTATGATCATCTAGTCTGACCTCCTGCACAATGCAGGCCACAGAACCTCACCCACCCACTCCTGTAACAAATCCCTAACCTATACCGAGTTATTGAAGTCCTCAAATTGTGGTTTAAAGACCTCAAGGTGCAGGGAATCCTCCAGCAAGTGACCCGTGCCCCGTGCCCCATGGTGCAGAGGAAGGTAAAAAACCTCCAGGGTCTCTGCCAATCTGCCCTGGAGGAAAATTCCTTCCCGACACCAAATATGGCGATCAGTTAAACTCTGAGCATGTGGGCAAGACTCACCAGCCAGCACCTAGGAAAGAATTCTCCGTAGTAACTCAGATCCCACCCCATCTAACATCCCATCACAGACCATTGGGCATATTTACCTGCTAATAATCAAATATCAATTAATTGCCAAAATTAGGCTATCCCATCATACCATCCCCTCCATAAACGTATCAAGCTTAGTCTTGAAGCCAGATATGACTTTTGCCCCCACTACTCCCCTTCTGAGACACTGAGGAGTAGTTATGCTGGGATTAGGGGACCAGCCCATCCCAAGGCATAGGCTAGATAAGGAGGCAGGCCTGACTGGATCTGTGGCTCGGACATAGTGTTACCAATGGCCAGAGAGTACAGCAAGGCCACAGGACCATGGCTCAACCAGGAATGGAAACCTGGAGAATATCTAAACCCACAGAAGGTGTGAACTCTGAAGATCAAACTCCCCCCTGGTGACGAACCGCTCAGTGGTTTGAGCATTGGCCTGCAAAACCCAGGGTTGTGAGTTCAATCCTTGAGGGGGCCATTTAGGGATCGGGGCAAAAATCTGTCTGGGGATTGGTCCTGCTTTGAGCAGGGGGTTCGACTAGATGACCTCCTGAGGTCCCTTCCAACCCTGATATTCTATTCTATTCTCAATTCTAAACCGCCCCCACTGGGGAAAGCAGTTTTTCCATGTGGGCAACAAGGTCACTTCTGCTACGACTCTCCCTTTATGGAATATGACTATGGACAATCTTAGACAGCTGACACTAGGGCCTAAAAATGAGGCCCATCTAAAATAATTGTCCCAGTGAAGGTCAAGGGGGTAGAGAAGTGTGAGCTAGTTGACTTAGGGTTCAGCCAGACTTTGATCAGAGGTCAGCTGAAGAGCAAGGAGGGCTCCCCTGGACAAACTGTCTTTCTCCAGTGTGTACATAGAGATATATGACCCCATCCCACCAAGTCTGATTTTTTGAAAGAAATATACGGGGAACCTCTTCATAAGACTAGTTTCTACCCTGTAATCCTGGGCAGAAAGGGAAATACTTATGGAAATTCTAAAAGAGTGGAACAATCACCTACTTGTGGGGACCACCCTGCTCCTGGAGGCCAAAGGAACTGATGTGATTGGATGAAACAGAGGACCCCAGGAAAGGGACCTCCCACCAGGTGAGAGGCCCTGCCCCTTCCCCAAAGACTACTCAGAACCCATACCCATTGATTGGAGAGCTCCTAATCAGAGAGGCAGATTTCATAAGGGAACAGAGAGATGATCAGACACTAAGACAAGCTTATGATCAAGTGGCAATAGCTAAGGATATAGTGGACCCTCAGCTGCTAAAGCAATGGCCCCACTTTGAATTTAGGTGGGGATCAGTTATATTGCCTGGAGAGGGACCATTGAACTAAAGAGACAAAAGTACGGTTCCTTGTATCAAGAAGATATCAAAGAGAAGTGTTTTGCTTAACATCTTTATTAATGATCTGGATGATGGGATGAATTGAACCCTTAGCAAGTTTGCAGATGACACTAAGCTGGGGGGAGAGGTAGATATGCTGGAGGGTAGGGATAGGGTCCAGAGTGACCTAGACAAAGTGGAGGATTGGGCCAAAAGAAATCTGACGAGGTTCAACATGGACAAGTGCAGAGTCCTGCACTTAGGAAGGAAGATTCCCATGCACCACTACAGGCTGGGGACCGACTGGCTAAGCAGTAGTTCTGCAAAAAGGGACCTGGGGATTACAGTGGACAAGAAGCTGGATATGAGTCAGCAGTGTGCCCTTGTTGTCAAGAAGGTTAATGGCATATTGGGCTGTATTAGTAGAAGCATTGCCAGAAGATTGAGGGAAGTGATTATTCGCCTCTATTCAGCCCTGGTGAGGCCACACCTGGAGTACTGCGTCCAGTTTTGGTCCCCCCCAGTACAGAAAGGATGTGGACAAATTGGAGAGAGTCCAGCGGAGAGCAACGAAAATGATTAGGAGGTTGGAGCACATGACTTACAAGGAGAGGCTGAGGGAACTGGGATTATTTAGTCTGCAGAAGAGAAGAGTGAGGGGGGATTTGATAGCAGCCTTCAACTACCTGAAGGGGGGTTCCAAAGAGGATGGCGCTAGGTTGTTCTCAGTGGTGGCAGATAACAGAACAAGAAGCAATGGTCTCAAGTTGCAGTGGGGGAGATCTAGGTTGGATATTAGGAAACCTATTTCACTAGGAGGGTGGTGAAGCACTGGAATGGGTTACCTAGGGAGGTGATGGAATCTCCATCCTTAGAGGTTTTTAGGCCCGGCTTGACAAAGCTCTGGCTGGGATGACTTAATTGGTGTTGGTCCTGCTTTGAGCAGGGGATTGGACTAGATGATCTTCTGAGGTCTCTTCCAACCCTAATAGTCTATGATTCTATTATGACTCACCCACTTAATCCCATGCAGGGGGCACTTGGGGTTATGAACAGGTAATTAATAGGTTCTACTGGCCAGTAATGCACACACAGATCAAGGACTACTGCATGTCATACCCCGGGTGTCAATTTGCAGGACTCAAGAGGACCGCAAAAACTCTCCTCAACTTGCTACCTACAGTGGGGGGTACCTTTTGAAAGAATAGTGATGGACCTACTGGGGACGCTGGAGAAAAACATAACAGGGTATCAGCATATCCAGGTAGTTCTGGACTACACGACCCAATAGCCCAAAGCCATCCCCCTCCTCTCTATGAATGTAGCAAGCATCATGGACGAGCTTATGAAGCTGTTGACCTGACCAGGGTACAGAAAGAGATCCTAACCAGTGAGGGAGCTAATTTTGTGTCATGCTTGATGAAAGAGCTGTGTGCTCTGTTAAAGGTTAAGACTCTTTAAGAACATCTGTTTTCCCCTTCTCCCCCAGACAGTTGGATTAGTTGAATGGTTCAGTCGGATGCTGAAAGAGATGATGAAGGAATTTGTATAATCAGATCCTTGTCACTGGGACCAGTGACTCCCATCACTGCTATTTGGTGTCAGAGAGGTTCTGCAGGCATCCACAGTATTCTCCTCATTCAAACTGTTATATGGGAGACAGCCTCAGGGGATTTGAGACTTCCTCCAAGAAGCATGGGAGAAAGAATGACGAGAGACAATAAATATGATGCAATACATACTTCAATTACGAGAAAGGCTTACGAGGACTTTGCAAAAGAAAACTTATTGAAAGCCCAACAAAACCAAGAAAAGGCCTATAACAAAGTGATAGGTCTACAAGAACGTAGACCAGTGACCAGATACTGCTATTTGCTCAATGTTCAGAGTCAAAATTACTGGCCCAGTGGCAGGGACCATTTGAGGTGGTAAGAAAAGTGGGACTTACTGACTACAAAATCTGACAGCCTGGGAAGAAGGAGGAAATGTAAGAGGAAATGCAAATACTAACCTTTTGAAAGCCTGGAGAGACCAGGAAGGATTCCTAATAACATCCTATCCACCTGAATTAGGCCCGCAAGTACCAGTGACCCCCGTCTCCCGAGCTGTACCAATGGGAGAAGAGCTTCAACCAGAGCAGAAAACCCGAATGCAGAAGGTGATTGAATCCTTCCCCACCGTATTTTCAATCTTGCCACTGAACCAGGACAACAGGTCTGTGAGGACCCACGACCATTTCTGTGAAAGACACATATACACACACTCTCACATATGGAACAAGGTTCTTGGCTTCTCTGTGTTGGGGTTTCCCCGATATCTCTTTCACTCAGTTCTCCAAGAACTCAGTTTGACTCCAATCTCATTACTCAGGTTCCTATATTTGTCATACAGCAAAGCTACGTTGAGTTGAACAGACTGAAGCGTATGGGTTGGGTATAGGGCATACCACCCATCCATATTGTTTCTTTAACCTTTTTAAGCTGCTTAAACCTGCTTAAAGAGTTCTCTGCCAGTTCCCCCAGCCTATTATTTGCTGCCCTCCAATGCTAGGCATGACCAGGGGCAAAGGACATGGCTAAGATGTGCCTGTACTTCAGTGATTCCTAGATGCCTGGGGCTCTTGGAAGCTGGCATAAATTGGGGAAGGGAGGGGGAGCAATGTTCAAGGGCAAATGTGATTTTAAAGTACATTAGTACAGCCCACTCCTGAGCTGCACTGGTTACACAAAGACCAGACTTCAGGATCTGGCTCATAGTATGTAGAATCTCTTCCAGCCTCTCGCTGGGGAGGGACAAAAATATCATTTCCTCTGCCCAACAGCATCCAAAGGCAGCCCCTGTCTCTTATTTGAATACTGATATTTTAATGTGTCTTACTTGTTTGAACCTCAGGAGCACTGAATTAACCATGTGCAAGGTGAGTTACCTGGGTGATGCCAGAAGAATTTTGCAAAAATTGATATCACCTACATGGAACTTACATTTTCTCTTCATTAAATTACCACTTTTTGGAGTACTAATGGAATGAGTAGAAGAAACCAATTAATGCCTGATAGATAATTATTAGGGGCTCATCTAGGGGACCCTTATAATTGTTTTCCATCTCTAAAAGCCTCACTTCTAGAGCAAAACCTTGGCCTTTTAATACGTAACTCACAGAGAGACCTGGATTTTAATTTAATACTCCCACTAATGAGAAGCCCTCTGAAATCTCAAAAGGCTAATATATTGTGAAGAGCTGCTCTCTCTCTCTCTCTCTGATGTGATGCTTCAGGAATTCATTATTAGACACTGCTTTTAGAAATAGTGTAAAACTAACTAACTAAAAGTGACAAGACTTGTCCTGAAGCAGATATCAGAATATGACACTTGCTCCCTATAGATGAAATTCTGATTCTGTTGAAGTCAAAGGGAGTTTTGCTACTGACTTCAGTAAGAACAGGATTTCACCTGAACTATATGTTCAGTGTCCCTGTAAAGCAGACTAGTTAAATCCAACACACCAGAGCTGATCATGCAGTAGATCGAAGAATGTGGTAGGAGGAAAAAGGAGTCACAATGCAAAAATCTCCTTCACTCCAAATGCTGCAGTGCATTCAGAAAAAGTCATTGCAAATGGAGGAAAATAAACGCTCACTTCAGTTAGAAATTTCTAAACACTCTCATGGAGTCACTCTTGCAGGAGAAACTAGGGAATCCTGCAGGCTATCCTAGCACCTTTAATAGGAGTGCAGAGGGTATTGTACATAGAGATTCTGGGTTGTAGTACAGGAATAATAAAAATGGAGGTTACTTATCTGTAACTGACGGTTCTTTGAGATGTGTGGTTCCTATCTGTATTCCACATGAGGGTTTGCATGCTCACCATGCACTAGAGTCTGGAGATTTTTAGTAAGCCGTATCTGTTGGGAGTTGTTCTCCTCATGGTCTGAACTGAGGGTATAAGGGGCAGTGAGGACCCACAGAGGGAAAAGATGGCAGGTAGTAGAATACAGATATCTTGAAGAACCTCCCGTCACAGTTAAGTAACCTATATTTCTTCTTTGAGAGATGGACCCTATGTGTGTTCCATGTGTGGGAAATTAGCATGCAGTACTCAATCAGGAGGGGGTGCGAGGACACAGAAGTGATGGGTGACTATAATACAGTTGTTCCCACAGCTGTGTCTGTAGTAGAAAACTGAACCAAATCGTAATGTCTTGTGAAGGTATGTAAGGAGCTCCAGGTAGCTGCTGGATGAATGGGAGGAAAGCGTTGCAAGCCCAACAGACTGCTCTTCTTTCCAGTAAATTTATATGAATCCTGGACTACTGCGGGGCCCAGATGCCTCATGCAGTATGATCGTCCATATGAGCTCCCCAGCCTAAGAGGGAGGCATTGGTAATGACAGTTGCCTCAGGAGTATATGTGAGGAAAGAAGTCCTCACTTGAACTTTCTCTGGCTTTGTCAACTAGACGAGAGAGGCCGGCACCTTGGATGGATTTTTTACTCTGGCACTGATGTTTAATTTTTCTGGTGTGTAGATGGACTGAAGCCAGGTTTGCAGACAACAGAGATGGAGCTAAGCAAATAGTGTCACATGCATGAGGCCATGTGGCTGAGGCAGGAAAGGCAAATTCTGACTAAAATCTGAGTCTGAGGAGTGACCTGTTTTATGATACCGCCCATGGCATGACATTTTGTGATAAGTAGAGAGGCTTTTGCTGTAGTAGAGTCCAAGGTCGCTCCTATGAAGTTTATGGACCTTGTGGGGAGGAAGTGAGGGAGGGTCAAAGTGGACTTTTTGTGGTTGACACAAATGTCCAGGGAAGGCAATAGATAGAGGAGGATTTGCATTACCAACTGGACTTCCTTGTATGATCTGCCTGTCAGAAGCCAGTCATCAAGGTACGGGAAGACGGTAAATCCATTTCTTCTCATCCAAGCTACCACTCCTGAAAAGACCTTTTGTAAAGACCCTGGTTGCCATAGGCAGTCCAAATGGAAGGGCTCTGAATTGGTAATGGTCTTGACCAAAGAGGAACCTGAGGAACCTTCTGTGGGTTAGGTGAATGTCTATATGAAAATATGCATCTTTCATCTTGAGAGATAAGAACCATCTGCCCTCTTCCAGAGAGGGAATTATTGATGCCAGTGTGAGCATGTGGTATTTTAATTTTTGGATGAATATATTTAGATCATTTAGGTCGAGAATTGATCTCGATCCCCCATTCTTTTTGGGCCTAAGAAGTAAGGGGAGTATAATCCTTTCCCTTAACGTTGAAGTGGACCTCTTTCTATGGCTCCCTGGTGAAGAAGGGAGTCCACTTCTTGATGCAGAATTTCCTCATGAGATTTGTCCCTGTAAAGGAACTGGGAAGGGGTTTTGTGGACAGGGATTGACAGAAACTTGATCAGATAGCTGTGGTTAATGATTTCCAGAATCTATTTGTCTGTTGTTAAAGCCCTCTAATTGTGGGCAAATTGGGTAAGGTGGCCTCCAAAAAACTAAGGGGCATGATGATATGGCATCAATAAAGGGATGTAGGTCTCAATGGTCCTGTCAAAAGAAATTCTTTGACAGTGGATTAGAGTGATGTGTAGCAATGGATGTCACAGGAGCTGTGTATTTGGGCCTCTGTACCCTCTGTCATTTGTGTGGTGATTCTTCGGAACGTTGATGTGAAGTGGTTGAGGAGATGGTCTTGCTCTGTACCCTTGCTTGTGATGCTTTGTAGGGGTATAGATACCCAAAGAACGAAGCATTGTCCTCGAGTCCTTGAGAGACTGGAGAGATTTATCCATCTTTTAGTTAACTGTATCAAAGGGCAGATCTTGAAGGTTATTTTGCATCTCTCTAGGGAAACTTGAGGATTATAACCAGGAATCTCTCCTCATGACAATGGCCATAGTTATTCTTCTGGATGCAGTGTCCACAGCAGGAGAGAGGTTTTGGCCACTAATCTGCCTTCATCAATTAAGGATTGAAAATTATCTCTATATTCTTGAAGAAGCTTGTCCTTAAAACCCAACAACTTTGCATAATTAGTGATACTGTATTTAGCTATAAGGGCCTGATAATTTGAAATTCTGAATTGGAGAGAAGGAAGAAAAGAAGACTTTTCTCACTAGCAGGTCTAGTCATTTGGCACCCTGGTCCGAGGGGGTAGTTTTGGGGTGTTTCAGCCTGGATCTTTTGGTGGCTGCTTGTACTACCGGAGAGTTGGGCAGTGGGTGAGAGAATAGGAACTCTGCTCCCTGAGATGGAATTAAGTAGCTCTTCTCAGCCCTCTTTGGGGTAGGAGTGCAAGAAGAGGGATTGTGCCACTCTGCTCTAACTGGATCCATGATGGCCTGATTGATTGGGAGAGCCACTTGACTGGGACCCAAGGGTTGAAAGACATCCAGTAATTTATATTGGGGCTCCTGAACCTCTTCAAGCTGTATCTGGAGCTCAGATGCCATCCTTTGTAGGAGCTCCTGATATTGCCTATAGTTGTCAGGTGGAGATGATGAAGATGGGGTAGCTCTCCCATCTGAGGAAGATAATGAAATCACTATTGGAACTGTCAGATCTGCTTCAATTTTGTCTTCAGTATGTTCCGATGAAGCGGGTTGTTGACCAGGAGATGGCAAATAAGACTCATGTACTGATCCCAGGTGCTTAGCGTAGTGATACCTCAGGCCCCAATAATGTCAGTATGAAGGATCATCGATCTGAGGAGGACCTCCTGGTATTGGGTACCACCTGTCTCTTGGAAAGTCAAATCTGGTTGGAGGATGAAATCCTGATCTCTTAGGTCTTTTGTTTGGGCCCGTTTCTGTATGTAGAGGCTCTTCTGGAACTTTCAACTCATCAGATGAAAAAGCTTGATCCAGCACAACCAATGGTACTGATGGTTGGGAACTCAGGATCATAGGTGGGAAAGGGCAGTGTCTCTGTGTCCTTGGAATAGCTTCCTTCTCTGGAGTAACTATGTCTCTGAATAAACACAGACATGAGGATGGGAGACAACACAAATGTCATCTCGAGAGATCTAGGTCTCAGACCACCCTGGATACAGATTGAGTCATTTGGTGAAGCTGTTGGATCCGGTGATTCCCTGGTCACAGTGGAAGATGGATCCCCCTGGGGCTGTGGTGGTATCAGCACTGTGGGTATGATCTGAATGTTAAAGGGCACAGTGGTAGATGTCAATCTTTTGATTTGCACATCACAACTGGTACCACTGTGCTCCTTGTGCCATTTACTGCTGCTGAGGAGGTCTACTCAGGCCTGAAACTTCAGGACCTGAGTGCAAGGACTCTTCCAACTTTGAAGGAGTCAGGGAGGGATTTAATTTCTTTGGAGCAGCTTTGGAAGAAGATTTGTCTCTATGCTTGTGAGAGTAGTTCTTACACTCGTGAGAAGCCTTCTCCTTGGGCTTGGAAGTCTTAACTTTGATTCCTGAGCGTGTGTTTGGAGAAGTGCTGCATGATGATTGAGGCTCTCCAGCCCAGATCTGACTGGGGTCTCCTGGCCTTTCCATCAGCTGTTTTCTAAGTCTTAGCTCACAACCCTTATGAGCTCTGAGAGGGAAGGAGTGACAAATGCTTCAATTAGCCAAGATGTGAGGCTGAAAAGGCGGAGTTGCTGTTCATCTCTCACTGAAAAGGAGTGGGTCAGGAAACACAATTTTTGAACCCCAGGACTCTGAGCATAACCTAGTTTCCCAGGAAGGGTTTCCCCGGGGCAGGGAAAAACAACTACATTAGTACTATCTTACGGTTTTATACTTTATACCCGTTTCTGTAGTATCTGAGCACCTTCCATGTAAAATCAATAGTAACAGCAAAGTCCCTAGTGAACTTCATGCAGTCTTTTGTACAACTGGGTTCATTGGCCTGGGAGAGAGTTGAAAAACAGCTGATTCTTCAAACAGGCTTCGCAAAACTCACTGACTCGGACTGAGTGGAGATTTTGGGTGGGTGAATGAGTAGGGTAACAGGCTGTAGGGCAAGTACTGCACCTGCTGCAGGATAACACAGCAGCCTTCACCTTTAGCACACTGATTCTAACCTGACTCATCAAACTGTTGCTGGGGGTAGACAAAGCCTAATCCCCATGTCTCACAAAACTAATATGCTATGGAGCAGAGAAGGTGTCACTGGAACCTTATGTTTGGCAGATCTAGTCCCAGGTCACAACCATCTATGCAAAAAGAGTGCGAATGTTTATCAGCTAGAGCGAGAAGCTGCTAAATGCAGCAAGAGCACAGGAGGTAGAGGGCCAGCTCTAGGCTCAGGCTCCCTGTAACGCAACAGAGAGGTCAATAACTCCAGCCTGAGGTGAGTCTTGGAGGAGCAAATGAGGGTGTCAGGCTTTCCTGCAGGCTTTGTATAAACAAGGAGGGAGTCCCTCCCCATCATTCCCAGCTCCTCGTCACAGTAGGTTGTGAGCAGAATGGGGTTGGATTTGTGGGAACAACGACTGTATTCCTTTAAATTGCATAAATGTTGCTGGGGAGGAGCATGGCTTTGGGAGATGTTTTTCAGCATGGCTTTTAGGTGTTGGGTCTACCCCTGCCCCCAAACACTAAGCAGGAGATCATTTAAGGTTTTTCTGCAGAAGGCTGGAGAGCACTTCTACTCCCTTTTCTAGAAATGTATTTGCTTCTCAAACCACCTTTCAGTTTCAGTGACACTGGTTTAATTCTGGAGACTGCTGAAGAAGTCAGGCCTCTGCTTCTCTCTCCAAGTGGAGAAAGATGGGTGCAGCCACCGATCAATGTAACTTGTCTTGTGTTGAAAATCCATATTTTCTTAGCTATATCACCTGTGCAGCACAAAGGATTGGCTAATCAAGTCTGTCACATTATACACTCTGGGAGACAGAACTACAAAGCTGATGTGCTCTGTAGCCTCACAGAGAAAAGAAATTACATTCTGGATTAGCCAAGAAACACTGATGCAGTGTCCATAACACAGGAATAATAGAAAACCTTTTTATGCATACGCCGTGTTCTAGCCAAAGAAAAATAGCAGCATCTCATGTGCCCAGCAGTGATGGGTGCTGATAGGTTGGACCAGAGTAGAATGGTTTATAGGCAGATATCACTTTGCTTCACCCAATTAATATTCAATTTACCTCTTCGATTCCTTTTTAGACTTTGAAGTCTACATCCCACCTGAAAGGCCTCTGCACTGTCCAACTCTGAACAGACCTCTCTTAGAAGTGTTAGATCTTGCCTTTGAAATGCAAATCAGTCTTTTGTTCTAAGCTTCTTTCTTTGCTGAGGCTGCTTTTCTGTTGCTATTCCAGAGTCTTTGCTCTAACTGTTGTGGATTTACCATTAAACCGCCTTTATAGACAGGTGGTGCATACTCCAGAAAATGACACTATCAGCTATGACAGACATGGAGAGTAATCAGTGACCATTTCACACTGAGCATTTATGTCCAACTTCACTCAGATGGCCCATTTTGCATACTTGTTGGTGTCCTTGCTCTTGTATGCCAAAGGGACATACACATTGGGTGTAGTTTTGAGTTATTTTTTTTATGAACAGGGAAAAATAACTGAGGTCCATTCCCAAGGCCATTTAGGAATGGTTGCATTGGGCTTATGTACATGTGCCTGACTCAAGCTAGTGTTAGCAGTTCCTCTCTTTCATGAGAAACAAATTCACCCTTGCATTTTGGTGGGAATTTTAGTGCAGAAACCTGATTATATCTACCATATGTGGAAGTGCATATATACACATGTACGTACATGCCACAACTCACTCATATATACGTATATTTATATGCATATAATAACAAGCAAAAGGAGTGCATATTGATGGTGTTGTGTGGGTGTTTGTATACCATCTGAGCACTGTGATGCACTGCACCTGAGAGCTTTAGCACTGAAGAAATGTGTGAGCACAGCATGGTAACCAGCGCACCCTGTATTTGTATTATTGCATTGATAAATGATGACTTCTAACCTTCGACTCTAATGTAGGGCAAGATTGTGCCCTACTATACTGTGGGGATGAAGAGGACAAGCACCTCTCTCTTCCTGTACTCCTGCACAGGTAGTGGGCACAACTGTAGTCCATTGACAGCTTGGCACACATGGGCTATGATCTCTGTGTGCCCAAAGAAAGCCAGGCAGAAGGGGAGCCATGAATCCCCATCCCAAAAGAGTATGCTGTAGGTGGGCTTTCCTTAAGCAGAATTCCTCCTGGTGTCCCCCCATGGGGGTAGCTTTGCACTGCTCCTATGTGGGGCAGTGCACTGAAGGCTCAATAGACCATTAATGAGTTTTGACCCAAGCAGGTGATGGCCCTACACATATCTGAGAATCCTGTGTCAGGCAACAGAGCCACTCCTGCCACTCTCCCTCATCCAACTCCTTGTCTACAAAAAAGAAATTGCAAATATGTCACTTCGACAAAGCAACTTTTCTTTCCTTTGGTCCTGTTGAGGTTAATTTGTATGCCTCAGGACACTCAGAACTTACATGATGGTGTTTATACCATCCAGGACTGCAGGAATGATGGGAGGCAGGTTGATATCTAATGCGCTGTATTGATTTTCTGCCTTTCACAGTAAAAAGTCTCACAAACAATTCTTCTATAAACAAGCAGCAACAATTCCTTAGTCTATTTCTTTTTAGACAGCCTGAATCTTGTCATTCTGCCACTGTTAGGTAAACAAGAGAGGAGCAGAAAGCAAACTTGTATTTTCCCATGATCGCTGAGAAAATATTGGTATTTTGTTTCATCCATTAAAAATCTGCCTTTGAACTAAACCCTTATAGTGCTTGCTTTGAAATAAGCTGAAGAGGTTGTTAGTAAACTATCAGAAACATTCAACTTAGAAGCAGAGACAAGCCTACTGAGCAAAGCATATATTGGTGTGGATTCATGTAAAAACAAATGAAAAATCAATAGATTCATGAAATTTGATAAGAACCATACTCAAGGAACTCCTTAAGTTATTGTTGTACAAGAGAGGATCTGGACTACCTGATGATCCATTTTGCTTCAAAAGTTTGCAAGGGACTGACTCCTGTCATTGGGACATGCCAGTTCTTACCAATCCAACTCTGAATTTTCAAGAGCCGAGCCCTTCTCAGTGACTTAAAGAACGGACTAGATCGTGTAGCAATGGCCTCAAGTAAGGATCTTCGTCCCCTTACTCCCATCACACAGCTCTCTTTTTCCCCTGTAAGGAGAAGGCCTTTGTCTGCCGCCATATTGTAAGACCTAAGGCCTTAGTCTGCAGCCAGATTAAAAGAGCAGCCAAGCAGCAGCCATTAGCTGGAAGTCACATCCTCACATTCCATCTAAATTACGTTAAAACAAAGTAATATCCGGCTGTTAAGAAGGAGACCCCGTCCTAATGGCACCCACAATCACCAGATAAAGAAACAGATCTTAAGATGGCTAAAGAAAACTTAGTTTGATAGCATCCTGTCTGGCAAGAAATCACTGATCAATAGTTGTGGTTGTGAAATCCTCATTTCTTTATTGTTTTGTCATTATGGTCCCCACTTCCCTATTGTTTATCTGTATGGTCTCTGTCTGGTTCTTTAATTGTTTGGTACATAATTAATTTTGCTAGGTGTAAATTAATTAAGGTGGTGGGATAGGATTGGTTAGAGAATTTTGTTACGCTATGTTAGGATTGGTTAGTAAAATTTGAGTATAATGATTGGTTAAGGTATAGCTAAAAAGGACTCAAATTTCACTATAAAAACTGGGGTCCAAAAGGAAGTTTTTTGGGAATCAGCTCCAGGACACAGCCCCAAAGATCAGAGCTGCCAGACCTCAACACTCTGCCAATGACACCATGCAAACACTGGAGTCCCCCAGGTGGACCTGTTCCTGATTGGCCATCAAGAAAAGTTCATCTCTTTTATTGGGAGTGGTGAGCACTGTATGTGTAGCATGTGCAGTCTGTTTTTGGTGATGGTTAATAAACAGAGGTTATGTAGTATATTACTGTGTAAGGCTCTTTCACTGGTAAAAGGTCCTGCAAACCTGCAGTAGTAGTATACACCCGGAGCCCTACGTGTTGGGAAAGGGCCTGGGTACTTAAATTGACTAGGTTAGTTACACCCTGGAGCCCTACGGATTGGGAAAAGGTGGGGTGCTCTAATGTGTGCAGGTGACACCCCCACTATGGGTCAGCCTATCCCTTCCTCTTCACAGCACAAAAATAAAAACCAAACACAGAAAACAAAAACAACAAAAATAACCCCCAAACCAGAGGCTCTAATCTCCTCATCCAAATTTTCTTATATGACTCCACCTCTACAGTCGAAACAAGGGACTGGCAGCAAATGGGAAGTGGCAAGACTACAGCCAAGTGGGTGTTTTTGTTTAAGCCATTCACATCTATGTCAAGATTGCTTATAGCCTCTGGAATATTTTTTAAAGCATCCAGGCTGAATTTTGCATCGGCCTTAGAGCAGTTGTGCAGCTTTTAAGGAGCTCTCCGTAAATCACTAACCCACACCCTTCTTTATACAGGAACTCCTGGCTCAGACATTTTTTGAAGATGATTCTATGCAAAACGAATTCTGCTCACATACAGCTCCTGTATTTCTTTATCACTAGCTGGTTCTTCTCCACTTCAGGTAATAATTCTCTGTTTATGACATTAGAATCGTTTCCACAGCAACAACAGAGATGACACAAAAAAGAGGATTACAAATTTAGGTGCAGAAGCACCAGTAACAGCAGAACTCTTCAGAGATCAAAACCTTGTTTTCATGCAATTTTCTGCAAATAAATAAGGAGAAACACTGACAATATGATATGTAGACAGAACTCTTTCTAAATAAATAATAGTCAAAGATTTTCATCTAGCATCAGCAAGTCTTTAAAGTGTAGTTTTGTTCAGAAAGTGATATTTGTGTTTTCTACATAGAATCTTCTCTTGCAATAAATTACATAATTCAGGGAATTTATAAAGCAATATAATAGTGCTGTAATTACAAGGACAGCCTGACATCTGAAAAAGTATCAGGCAATTTCCTTTCTCCTTTGTAGGTCATCACCAATAATAAAGATGCAGGAATCAGGATTTAGCTGACAATTGTGGTGAGGATGCCCAAAGCAGAATCCAATACAGCTTTGTCATTCTGCTGCTGTATTGACTCTGGAGGGCTGCAACAGTAACCCTGACTAACCCAGAGTGGTGGAGAAAGACATCAGAGGAAGTTGCAGGTGCTCAGCACTTCTCAGGAACTGGCTCATTAGAACAGTGTTTTTCAATCCGTGGGTCGTGACCCAGTACTGGGTCACGGCATGTAAGGCGCTGGCTCGCCTTGCTCTGGGCAGCACTGCCGACCCGGATATTAAAAGTCCCGTTGGCGGTGCTGACCAGCTAAGGCAGGCTAGTGCTTACCTTTTCTGACACCACACTGTGCCACGGAAGCGGCCAGCAGTGGGTCCGGCTTCTAGGTAGGGGGGCCACAGAACTCCATGCACTACCCCCGCCTCAAGCACCGGCTCCACATTGGGGAAGGGTGGGGGGAAGGGAAGGTGGTGCGCCTGCAAGCGAGAGTCGCACGGAGCCACTTGTGTGCCTCCACCTAGGAGCCAGACCTGCTGCTGGCCGCTTCTGGGGGGCAGCGTGGTTTGCAGTGCACCCCGGCTGTGCCGCTGAGCCACCGAGGTAAGTCCATGCCCGTGCCCCAATCCACTGCCCCAGCCCTGAACCCCCCAAACCTAGAGCCCCTCCTGCACCCCAAACCCCCCCTCCCCAGCCCAGAGCCCTGACCCCCTCCTGCACACCAGCCCCCAGCTCTGAGCCCCCCCCAAACCCAGAACCCCTTCCTCCACCACAAACCCCTCATCCCCAGCGCAGAGCCCTGACCCCCTCTTGCGCCCCAACCTCCTGCCCCAGCCCTGAGCCCCCTCCCACAACCTGAACCCCTCATTCCCGGCCCTACCCCGCAGCCCTCACTCCCGCATCCCAACCCTCTGCCCCAGCCCTGAGCCCCTCCCACATCCCAAACCCCTCTTTCCCAGCTCCGTTGGGTCACAGGCATCAACAATTTTCTTCAGCTGGGTCCCCAGAAAAAAAGTTTGAAAACCACTGCATTAGAAGATAGGACTTCAAAGACACTGGAACCGGATACATGCATTTCTGCAATCACTGTGCAGCCCCTAACCAACTACAGAGGATGTCATGCAAAAAAGATACCCATTGCTATCCATGTGGAAAGAGAAGAAAGTTCACTATGTTATGCTTCAGTTATCACTCCAGAAATCATATGTGAGATTATTATCGAGTGCAGATAGAACAACAGTCTACTCATCTCATCCTGTTTAGAAACTGGTTGGCTAGTTTGCTATTTGCAGCCTGGAGACCAGCCATTCTCCACAGAAGCAAGGATAGATTCTGGTTGAGTTATGTCACTTCTACCTGAATCTTGTTATCTGTATCTTTTTCAGAGTGCACAGCTCACAAAAATGTAAACTAGGTTTTGTGAATTACTTGAAGAACACAATCCCTGGGCTTGGATTGCCCATGTACACAGGGCATGCATGGCATGCATGTGCCAGCAGAGCTGCACATTGTGAAAATGACTTCTATTCCTGGGCTGAGCCTTTCTACTGTTTTAAATCTACACATTATTAATAGTTGCATTTCTTCCACACATACACAGACTGACCCTCCTTAACCCCATCCACTGTGGCAAGCTACATTGAGATGGACACATAAGGCAGTGCAATTTACTCCTGGAGGAATTCTATGCCACTGCGCACATGCAGAATTCATCTCTCCTGCAGATTTTTTTTTCTCCAGAGAAAATACATTCTGAAGAGGTGCTGCAATTACCCTTTTTGCCCACAAGGGGCTGCTGTGGCACCAGAACAGAGGTCAGCACGGAGAGGCTGCATTCCTCACAGTGCCTTGCCAGTAGGGCAAGGTGAGGAGGCATGGGATCTGAGGGAGATGGACAGAGTGGGGCACACAGGACTACTGAGGGTGTCACATAGATTGGGGTTCAGAAGACCCAGTGTGGGGGACAGACTGGGGCCAGGGCTGAATGGGAGTGGGTTGCAGGGACACATGGGAATAGGAGGAAGTGGGGATGAAGGGACACTTAGGAATGGGAGAGTGGGTGGCTGAGTGGGGGTGCAGGGACACATGGACATGGGGGAGGGGTGTCTGAGTGGAGGTGCAGGGCCACATGGAGCAGGGGGGAAGCAAGCAATTGAGTGTGGGTGCAGGACCACTGGGGGAGGGAGGATGCATGGGACGGGGGGAGGAGGTGCAGGGACACATGGGGATGGGGAAAGATATGCCTGATGAATGGGAGACACTAGGGATCAGCCAGGGTCTGCAAGGGGGAGGCTCCCCAGCTCCCTAACAATCCTTTCCCCCTCCCCCCCCAAAAAACCCATTCCATATTTCTCTCATCCACACCCAACAACCTTCCAGGTTCACACCCAGGCTCCTTCCTAGCAATTACTTCCCCCTTCCTCAGCTCCTCTGTTATCTCTGACTCTCCCAAGCCTTTGGACTGCTTCTGAGGGGTGTGGGAAATACGTTTCTGTATTGTAGTTTAAATGAATTATTACTCAAAGTTCTGTATTAACATGCCTAGTAAGGAATCTATTTATCAAAAAACATTTCCTGAATCTTTTTTTTGTCGTCTGTATTGTTAAAGACATACTTGCTGAGAGATATTTTGAAATAAATTACCAAAATAATTGAAAGTGGTGTGATTATATTGTGTTATTTTGACAAATAAAATATGCAGAATTTTGCAGCATTTTAAAATATTGTGTGCAAAATTTTAAATTTTTTAGCACATAATTCCCCTAGGAGCAGCAATTGCATTTATGCATAATGTAAAATTCAGAAGACACGTAGCCCCCATGCCACAGAAATTCTAAGGTTTGCCTTTGTCTGTGAGAATACGTGTGCAGGGAATTTAAGTCTGATAAAAAGTCCTAAATCCCAAGTCCAATACAACAGAACAAAACACAGTCTAGCTCAATAAATGCAAGAGAAAAGGCACATAGCATAAACCTAGATACCTTGCATTCCACCTGGTTGCTCTGTAGGAGTCTGTGACAGAGTGTAGGGAGTTAACACACGATCCTAAACTCTGATACTAATTAGCTCCCCCAAAGAGATTTGATTGGGGATGTAATTAGATAATCAGGATAGCAGGATGGGTGAAATAAAGGATTAATTATCCCATCAGCTGAGCACTGATACAAAGGGCACAGAAAAGAAGTGCAAGTGGGAGGAGCAGGGCTAGCTAAGGCTAAAGTCAGTAAAGTCCTGGCCAATGCACAGACTGACCCTTTTGGGGGGAGGGATAGCTCAGTGGTTTGAGCATTGGCCTTTGCAGGGTTGTCAGTTCAATCCTTGAGAGAGCCATTTAGGGATCTGGGGCAAAAATCTGTCTAGGGATTGATCCTGCTTTGAGCAGGGGTTTGGACTAGATGACTTCCTGAGGTCCCTTCCAACCCTGATAGTCCATGATTCTATGATCTTCAGGAAAGGGAGTTTCTGTTCTTGGGCCCTGGGAAAAAGGCTGGGCATACAAGGGACTACTTTATACTACCAAAACTTGCCAGCAAGTTAAAGAAGCAAGGGCTGGATGAATGCACTATCAGGA
This sequence comes from Trachemys scripta elegans, assembly GCF_013100865.1. NCBI lineage: Eukaryota > Metazoa > Chordata > Testudines > Emydidae > Trachemys > Trachemys scripta. Next base: position 85,885,203 of record NC_048304.1, on the reverse strand, counting down.
GGATAGAAAGCTGGCTAGATCATAGGTAATGGGTAATGATCAATGGCTCCATGTCTAGTTGGCGGCCGGTATCAAGCAGAGTGCCCCAAGGGTTGGTCCTGCAGCCAGTTATGTTCAATATCTTCATTAATGATCTGGAGGATGGCGTGGATTGCACCCTCAGCAAGTTTGCAGATGACACTAAACGGGGAGGAGTGGTAGATACGCTAGAGATAGGATACAGAGGGACCTAGACAAATTAGAGGTTTGGGCCAAAAGAAATCTAATGAGGTTCAACAAGGACAAGTGCAGAGTCCTGCACTTAGGATGGAAGAATCCCATGCACTGCTATACACTAGAGACCGAGTGGCTAGGCAGCAGTTCTGCAGAGAAGGACCTAGGGGTTACAGTGGACAAGAAGCTGGATATGAGTCAACCGTGTGCCCTTGTTGCCAAGAAGGCTAACAGCATTTTGGGCTGTATAAGTAGGAGCATTGCCAGCAGATCTAGGGACATGATCATTCCCCTCTATTCAGCTTTGGTGAGGCCTCATCTGGAGTACTGTGTCCAGTTTTGGGCCCCACACTACAAGAAGGATGTGGAAAAATTGGAAAGAGTCCAGCGGAGGGCAACAAAAATGATTAGGGGGCTGGAGCACATGATTTATGAGGAGAGGCTGAGGGAACTGGGATTATTTAGTCTGTGGAAGAGAAGAATGAGGGGGGATTTGATAGCTGCTTTCAATTACCTGAAAGGGGGTTCCAAAGAGGATGGATCTAGACTGTTCTCAGTGGTACCAGATGACAGAACAAGGAGCAATGGTCTCAAGTTGCAGTGGGGGAGGTTTAGGTTGGATATTAGGAAAAACTTTTTCACTAGGAGGGTGGTGAAGCACTGAAATGGGTTACCTAGGGAGATGGTAGAATCTCCTTCCTTAGAGGTTTTTAGGATCAGGCTTGACAAAGCCCTGGCTGGGATGATTTAGTTGGGGTTGATCCTGCTTTGAGCAGGTGGTTGGACTATATGACCTCCTGAGGTCCCTTCCAGCCCTGATCTTCTATGATTCTAAGGGACCTTGAAAATGGCATTGCTGCACAAAACTGTACAGGTTTTGGTGGAGGAAATATAAACAAACAGCATGGTGTGGATATCCAACCAGTAGAGTCTGAGCAAGTTTCTGTGGTGAAAGAAGGCAGGAGCAGAACAGACCCTGCTACAGAGTTCTGAAAGCTGGATTTATAATTTGAAAGACCAGGTATAGAGAATCACTTCCAACTGGTAAACAGAAAGGCCATTTCCAAGTAAAAATTATCACATGGGAATATATGAAATACCATACAGTACATTGTAAACTATTTATCAGGATCAGATGACCGTTCTTCCCATTCTTTTAGCCTGAGCTGTGATGTTTATTTACTACCTAAAGCTCATTTCCAGTAATCAGAAGTTGTCCTGTTTTTGCACCATGGAGCCCCTATACAAATTAGTGATTGTGACATGGGAGAGAGTATGTGCATATTAACTCAAGTTGCTTTATAGGCTTGATTACTGTTTTGTTTAATATTAGAAACTTGTTTTGATTAAAGAAGAACAGGAGTACTTGTGGCATCTTAGAGACTAACAAATTTATTAGAGCATAAGCTTTCGTGGACGACAGCCCACTTCTTCGGATGCACAGAAGTGGGCTGTAGTCCACGAAAGCTTATGCTCTAATAAATTTGTTAGTCTTAAAGGTGCCACAAGTACTCCTGTTCTTCTTTTTGCGGATACAGACTAACACGGCTGCTACTCTGAAACTTGTTTTGATTAATTTGTGTCTATACTTAGCACTTTGACACCTGTAAACCATTTAACTGACAGATTATGGAATTCTATTGTTTCTACTAAAAGAGGTACGTATTTCATAGAGGAAGAATATGCAGTGATGTGAATAATCTTGGGTACTAGACTAAAAGGGCAGCTTTACGTTCATTCCCTTTGTGCCAGCGGCATAGTGCAATGGAGACTTCAGGCCAAACACTGGAAAAGCAGCAGGGACAGTGAAGTTGTATATTGTACCCAGGGGTAAAAGTAACTTAAAGGATTTACCGGTACGCTGGAGTCCTGAGCCTTGCGTGGCCTCAACCAGAAGAGGTGGGGTCTTTCAAGATTTAAAGGCCCTGGGGCTCCGGCTGTGGCAGGGATTTAAAGGCCCCGGTGCTCCTACCACTGCAGGGAGTCCTGGGCCCTTTAAAGCGCCGTCGGAGCCCTGCCGTCACTTGGGTAGCGGTGGCAGGGTTCCGGCAGCGATTTAAAGGGCCAGAGGCTCTGGCCGCTGCGGGGAGCCCTGGGCCCTTTAAAGCGCTGCCAGAGCTCTGGCAGCGGGGCTCGGGTGGCGCTTTAAAGGGCTCGTGGCTCCTCACAGGGGCCGGAACTCTGGGACCTTTAAATCCCTGCCCGAACCTGGCTGCCGGAGCTCCGGCAGCGCTTTAAAGGGTCCGGGACTCCCCGCAGCGGCTGGAGCCCTGAGCCCTTTAAATCACGCTGGAGAAGCTGGTCCGGTCTGGACCGGCTTACTTTCACCTCTGATTGTACCCATCAATAGGCTTCCATGTAAAACACAGATGCTATTTTCATTTGCATGCAATACACGAATGCATTTATTTAATTTATTATTAATGCAAGTTCCACTTTTGCAAATTACTATCTTGCCTATCTCTTGATGGTTTGTTTATAATTTTTTGCTGTGAATCTTTTCATGCATCTTCAAAATGAAACAAGTTATTTTGCAAGCAGTAGCTCTAATCAGCATTCTATCTCTGTAAAAGTGGTTTTAGTCCTATAAATTAAATATACACCACGAACTAATGCTACTTTTCCATTTCAACATGCACCAGCTAGCTATTCTGAAGTATAAACAGAGTAACAAAAACAAACACATACATATGACTTGCTTTTATTTGCAAACGGACATTCTGTCGACATTGTTTACTTATCTTCAAATTGATTCTAAGGGTATGTCTACACTACGAAATTAGGTTGAATTTATAGAAGCCGGTTTTATAGAAATCGGTTTTATACAGTCGATTGTGTGTGTCCCCACATAAAATGCTCTAAGTGCATTAAGTTGGCGGACCGCATCCACAGTACTGAGACTAGCGTCGACTTCCGGAGTGTTGCACTGTGCGTAACTATCCCACAGTTCCCGTAGTCTCCGCCGCCCATTGGAATTCTGGGTTGAGATCCCAATGCCTGATGATGCAAAAACAGTGTCGCAGGGGGTTCTGGGTACATGTTGTCAGGCCTCTCCCCCTCCGTCACAGCAACGGCAGACAATCGATTCGCACCTTTTTACCTGGGTTACCTATGCAGACAACATACCACGGCAAGCATGGAGCCCGCTCAGCTCAGCTCACCATATGTCATCTGGGTGCCGGCAGACATGGTACTGCATTGCTACACAGCAGCAGCTAATTGCCTTTTGGCAGTAGACGGTGCAGTATGACTGATAGCCGTCATCGGCTTTCTGGGTGCTGGCAGACGTGGGGCTGCATTGCTACACAGCAGCAGTCCCTTGCCTTTTGGCAGTGGATGGTGTATTACGACTGATATCCATCATCATCATATTCCTCAGTGAGTTCGGTCAGAGGCACCTGGGCAGACATGTTTTGTCTGCTGGAGACTCAGTCCTGCCGGCAGTCCTATTGAACCGTCTTGACAATGATGACTAGCAGTTGTAATACAGCATTTTCTGCCAAGCACCCAGAAGATGCCAATGGCTATCAGTCATGCTGCACCATCTGCTGCCAGCTTAAGATGTAAAAAATAGATGAACCAGATTTGTTCTGTATTCATTTGCTTCCCCCTCCCTCTGTGAAATCAACGGCCTGCTAAACCCAGGGTTTTGAGTTCAATCTTTGGGGGGGCCATTCTGTGTGACAGTTGTTTGTGTTTCTCCCTGATGCACAGCTACCTTTGTTGATTTTAATTCCCTGTAAGCCATGTCGTCACTCGCCCCTTCCTCGCTCCCTCCCTCCGTCAGACAATAGTTTCGCACCTTTTTTCAGCCCAGATGCCATAGCACTGGGATCATGGAGCTCGCTCAGATCACCGCGGCAATTATGAGCACTATGAACACCATGCGCATTGTCCTGGAGTATATGCAGAGCCAGAACATGCCAAAGCAAAACCAGGCGAGGAGGCGATTACAGCAATTGCAGCGCGGCGATGAGAGTGATGAGAAAATTGACATGGACATAGACCTCTCACAAAGTACAGGCCCCAGCAATGTGCAAATCATGGTGTTACTGGGGCAGGTTCATGGCGTGGAACGCCGATTCTGGGCCCGGGAAACAAGCACAGACTGGTGGGACTGCATTGTGTTGCAGGTGTGGGACGATTCCCAGTGGCTGCGAAACTTTCGCATGCGTAAGGGCACTTTCATGGAACGTTGTGACTTGCTTTCCCCTGCCCTGAAGCGCCAGAATACCAGGATGAGAGCAGCCCTCACAGTTGAGAAGCGAGTGGCGATAGCCCTCTGGAAGCTTGCAATGCCAGACAACTACCGGTCAGTCGGGAATCAATTTGGAGTGGGCAAATCTACTGTGGGGGCTGCTGTGATCCAAGTAGCCAACGTAATCAAACACCTGCTGATATCAAGGGTAGTGACTCTGGGAAACATGCAGGTCATAGTGGATGGCTTTGCTGCAATGGGATTCCCTAACTGTGGTGGGACGATAGACGGAACCCATATCCCTATCTTGGCACCGGAGCACCAAGCCACCGAGTACATAAACTGCAAGGGGTACTTTTCTATGCTGCTGCAAGCCCTGGTGGATCACAAGGGACGTTTCACCAACATCAATGTGAGATGGCTGGGAAAGGTACATGATGCTCGTGTCTTCAGGCACTCTGGTCTGTTTCGAAAGCTGGAGGAAGGGACTTTCTTCCAGGACCAGAAAATAACCATTGGGGATGTTGAAATGCCTATCGTTATCCTTGGGGACCCAGCCTAATCCTTAATGCCATGGCTCATGAAGCCGTACACAGGCAGCCTGGACCTGTTCAACTATAGGCTGAGCAAGTGCCGAATGGTGGTGGAATGTGCATTTGGACGTTTAAAAGCGTGCTGGCGCAGTTTACTGACTCGGATAGACCTCAGCGAAGCCAATATTCCAATTGTTATCTCTGCTTGCTGTGTGCTCCACAATATCTGTGAGAGCAAGGGGGAGACATTTATGGTGGGGTGGGAGGTTGAGGCAAATCGCCTGGCCGCTGATTACGCGCAGCCAGACACCAGGGCGGTTAGAAGAGTACAGCAGGGTGCGGTGCGCATCAGAGAAGCTTTGAAAACGAGTTTTGTGACTGGCCAGGCTACGGTGTGAAACTTCTGTTTGTTTCTCCTTGATGAACCCTCCGCCACCCCCACCCCCACCCCGGTTCACTCTACTTCCCTGTAAACTAACCACCCTCCCCTCCCCCCTTCGAGCACCACTTGCAGAGGCAATAAAGTCATTATTACTTCACATTCATGCATTCTTTATTAATTCATCACACAACTAGGGGGATAACTGCCAAGGTAGCCCGGGAGGGGTGGGGGAGGAGGGAAGGAAAAGGACACACTGCAGTTTAAAACTTTAAAACTTTAATACTTATTGAAGGCCAGCCTTCTGATGCTCGGGCAATCATCTGGGGTGGAGTGACTGGGTGGCCGGAAGCCCCCCCCACCACGTTCTTGGGCATCTGGGTGAGGAGGCTATGGAACTTGGGGAGGAGGGCTGTTGGTTACACAGGGGCTGTAGTGGCGGTCTCTGCTCCTGCTGCCTTTCCTGCAGATCAACCATACGCTGGAGCATTTCCGTTTGATGCTCCAGCAGCCAGAGCATCGACTCTTTGCCTTCTGTCAGCAAGCTGACGCCACCTAGCCTCTTCAGCCCACCACTTGCTCTCTTCAGCCCGCGATTCAGCCCGCCACCTCTCCTCTCGTTCATATTGTGCTTTTTTGCACTCTGACATTGACTGCGTCCACGTATTCTGCTGTGCTCTATCAGCATGGGAGGACATCTGGAGCTCCGAGAAAATATCATCCCAAGTCCGCTGTTTTCTCCTTCTAATCTTCACTAGCCTCTGTGAAGGAGAAACATTTGCAGCTGGTGGAGGAGAAGGGAGAGGTGGTTAAAAAGACACATTTTAGAGAACAATGGGTACACTCTTTCACGTTAAATTTTGCTGTTCACATTACACAGCACATGTGCTTTCATTACAAGGTCGCATTTTTCCTCTTATATTGAGGGCCTGCCGGTTTGGTGTGAGAGATCACTCACGTAGTGCCAGGCAACAGATTTCGGCTTGCAGGCAGCCATGGTAAACCACAGTCTTTTGGCTTTTTTAACCTTCTTAACATGTGGGAAGGGTTTCAAACAGTAGTGCCCTCATTTCCCATACGAAGCACCCATTGGGTTGGACATTTAAAATGGGTTTGCAATGTAAAAGGAGGGGCTGCGGTTTCCGGGTTAACATGCAGCACAAACCCAACTACCCCCCACACTCCCCCCGCCCCAATTCTCTGGGATTATCACTTCATCCATCCCCCCCACCGCGTGGCTAACAGCGGGGAACATTTCTGTTCAGCCGAGCAGGAACGGGCACCTCTGAATGTCCCCTTAATAAAATCACCCCATTTCAACCAGGTGACCGTGAATTATATCACTCTCCTGAGAATAACAAAGAGAGATAAGGAATGGATGTTGTCTGCATGCCAGCAAACACCGGGACCATATGCTGCCATGCTTTGTTATGCAATGATTCCAGACTACGTGCTGCTGGCCTGGCATGGTAAAGTGTTCTACCATAGCAGATGGGATAAGGCAGCCCTCCCCAGAAACCTTTTGCAAAGGCTTTGGGAGTATATGAAGGAGAGCTTTCTGGAGATGTCCCTGGAGGATTTCCGCTCCATCCCCATATAGGTTAACAGACTTTTCCAGTAGCTGTACTGGCCGCGATTGCCAGGGCAAATTAATCATTAATCATTAAACACGCTTGCTTTTAAACCATGTGTAATATTTACAAAGGTACACTCACCAGAGGTCCCTTGTGCGCCCTCAGGGTCTGGGAGCACGCCTTGGGTGAGTTCGGGGGTTACTGGTTCCAGGTCCAGGGTGATACACATATCCTGGCTGTTGGGGAAACCGGTTTCTCCGCTTCCTTGCTGTGAGCTATCTTCTTTGTCTTCATCATCATCTTCCGCGTACCCCGAACCCACTTCCCTGTTGCGTGATTCTCCATTGATGGAGTCAAAGCACACGGTTGGGGTAGTGGTGGCTGCACCCCCTAGCATGGCATGCAGCTCCGCGTAGAAGCGGCATGTTTGCGGCTCTGCCCCGGACCTTCCGTTTGCCTCTCTGGCTTTGTGGTAGGCTTGCCTTAGCTCCTTAATTTTCACGCGGCACTGCTGTTATGGCCTCTGTCCTTCATGGTCTTTGAGACTTTTTCTAATATTTTGCCATTTCGTTTACTGCTACGGAGTTCAGCTAGCACTGATTCGTCTCCCCATATGGCGAGCAGATCCCATACCTCCCGTTCTGTCCATGCTGGAGTTCTTTTGCAATCCTGGGACTCCATCATGGTTACCTGTGCTGATGAGCTCTGCGTGGTCACCTGTGCTCTCCACGCTGGGCAAACAGGAAATGAAATTCAAAAGTTCGCGGGGCTTTTCCTGTCTACCTGGTCAGTGCATCAGAGTTGAGAGTACTGTCCAGAGCGGTCACAATGAAGCACTGTAGGATAGCTCCTGGAGGCCAATAATGTTGAATTCCGTCCACATTATCCCAAATCCGACCCGCAAAGGCCGATTTTAGCGCTAATCCCCTCGTCGGAGGTGGAGTAAAGAAACCGGTTTAAAGGGCCCTTTAAGTCGGTAAAAAGGGCTTCGTCGTGTGGACGTGTCCAGGCTTAATTCGATTTAACACTGCTAATGGAGATATCCCATCTCCTAGAACTGGAAGGGACCTTGAAAGGTCATCGAGTCCAGCCCCCTGCCTTCACTAGCAGGACCAAGTACTGATTTTGCCCCAGATCCCCAAGTAGCCCCCTCAAGGATTGAACTCACAACCCTGGGTTTAGCGGGCCAATGCTCAAACCACTGAGCTATCCCTCCCCCCAAAATTCCCCCTAAATTCGACCTAAACTCGTAGCGTAGACCAGGCCTAAGAGTCTGGTCCCACAGAATCCCCAGGCATTGACCATGGCCAATTCGGGCCCCCTACTGTAAGAAGCTGCACAGTGAATAAGGTTATGCTTGAAAACACACCCATTGAACTCTGTGGGATTGAGTTAAAGTTACTCTTTACAGGATCCATGGCCTATATTATCAGATGTTCAAGGCTGCCAACCAAATCTCACTCCAGCAAACCTCTTTTTAATGATGGCAGTGTCCCGGAATCAGGCTCTATCTCCTGGAGGCTCCTGAAGCCAAACCAGGAGATTTTAGGCTGCCAAAAGTCTGGCGGGGCTAAAGCGGGCTCCCTGCCAGTCCTGGCCCCATGCCGCTCGCAGAAGTGGCTAGCACGTCCCTGCAGCCCCTGGGGAGGGCAGGGGGCTCCACACACTGCCCCGCCCTGTGCGCTGAGTCTGCAGCTCCCATTGGCCAGGGACTGCAGCCAATGGGAGCTGTGGGGGTGGTGCCTGCAAGCAGGGGCAGCATGTAGAGCCACCTGTCCCTGCAGGGATATACCATCTGCTTCCGGGGGTGGCGCGGGGCCCGAGCAGGGAGGGAGCCTGCCTGCCTTAGCCCTACTGCACCGCTGCCTGGGCGTTGTCCAAGGTAAGCGCCAGCTGGCTGGAGCGTGCATCCCTCACCCCCTCCTGCACCCCAACCCCTTGCCCTGAGCCCCCTCCTGGAACCCATACCCCAAACCCACTCCTGCACCCAAACTCCCTCCCAGAGCCTTCACCCTGCACGCCTCCTGCACCCCAACCCCCTGCCCCAGCCCTGAGCACCCTCCGGCACCCAAACTTCCTCCCAGAGCCTGCACTCCACATCCCCTCCTGAACGCCAACCCCGTGCCCCAGGCTCAGACCGGAGCCCTCTCTCACACTCCCAACCCCTTGGCCCCAGCCCAGAGCCCACATCCCAGCCCTCTACCTCAGCCCAGTGATAATGAGTAAGGTGATTTGGGTTTATGTGATTAGACAGTTGGCAACCCTATGGTAGTTACCAGTCTTGCACTCTAATGGCTACTAGCAGTAGCTATGAGAGACTGTCTACTTCAAGTGCTACAGCAGCTGCTTTTTTTATGTGAAGTCAGTGGTTCAACGTTCCTGCAGCAATAGAGTCTTTTCAGCTGGCAATTTAATTTTCAATCCTTACTCCAGTTGCTGTATTTCATCATTCCCAAAAAGGGCAAGAAAAAAATACAAATGGATGGACAATACGTTGTTACTTTTCTATATTAACTTTTCCAATTACCTGATTAGTCTCAGGGGGTTAGCAACATTCCCTGCAGAAAACTGAGGCAGAGAGAGACCTGCTTTGTGGTACAAATAATAAATGAATGTATCAGTCATAGCATGATGCTGAGTGCCTCCATGTTTTGCAGAACCAATTAAAATGCTGCATGGGCTCGATTCCCCATTGCACTGAGCTTTCATCGGATCTCAGAGCCGGCAGGGATAGGTAGACCCCATTACCCTTGAAATTTACAACAGCAAACTATTTTGCTGTGGCCTATGAGGGTTGAAAACGGGGTTGACGTAGATAGCTGTGGTTCAGTAGGGGATGGGGTTTCAGCTGGATAAGGAATACCTCGACTTAGCTGGGTTTCAACTGCTTTAAAGCATGACCAGCTTGCGGCTTTGGCTGTTATTCTTATTCAGGTACTTTGTTAAAGACATCTTGGTAGTGCTGACTGAGGCTTGATCTTTTTGGATCCTTAGCTCCCAATAAAGCCATTCACCACCTCCCAGGATCGGGCTTTGTGTCCTCGCAACCATTCTATGGACCTCACGAACTGATCAATCAGAGAGGAAGGAGTTAATCTCTGCACATGCCCTGAGGGGAGGCATGCGTCCCTCCAATTGTGGGGGTGCCAGTTTGGTCCCCAGTGCAGATGAGAGCAATCCTGAAGTCTTCTCTAATTTGCACCCTGGCTTCAAGGACACCTGTAGGTCTTGCAGTAGTTAGGGCATAATACTACTCCCAGGAGTGCTTTCTACATTGAAAACTCCTGCAGTGGCTCTGTCCCAAACCCTCTGTATGAAGGTATTTTATAAGAGGTGTGAGGCCATTTTGCACTAGCTAGCAGCTGACACATTTCTGTTGCGGTACACACCAATGGGGAAGGAGCTCTATCCAGCCACTGTAGCTCTGAGGTGTGCTGAAAAGTTAGTCACAATGTTTGAAACTTCAAAGGGGACCTTTCCCTACTTTGATCTCTCCTTTGTGAGCCCTTTGGAAAAACAAAGGAAATAAGCATTTGTCTACAATAATTTTCACATCTTTTAAAGGATAACCTGTGCTTTGCAGTGATTAAAAACTTGATTTAAGCATATCTGTGTTTTATGGGCTTTACAACAGCTATATCCCACCACCTGGCAGCTGCCTCTACAGGGAATAATCATCAAGGAGTCCATTAGAACAGGAACAGAGGCAAGAACAGCAGGAAGAATTGAAGCAAGTAACTGTGGCAGGAGGCTATGATTTTAAACGGCGATGGAAGAACATTCTGAAAGAAAGCGCTCAGTGGGAAAAGCTCTGTGGGAGGTAATAAACACAGGAGCTGCCTTCTGTACTCAGGAGACTCATTGCTGTCATAATTCAACATTAAGTAATACAAAATTCCATCTCTCACCTAAGAAATCATTGGGGAGATGCAAGAGATCTTCTTAACGTTAAGCATTTTGAGACCCTTGATGATCTGAAAGGATCCCAAATACTTTTAATGTATATTTCACTAGCATATAGTGCCTGTATTATATTGTCACTCAACTGGTATCCTGCAGAGCTAACAATAACTTTGAATTTCAATAGAGATGATTAGTGTTTCATTAATGTTCATTTCTGCCATTCCATTAATGATTATTCCCTTGCTGAGATTTGATTGTGCACAGACTCAGGAAGTAAATCAAGTAATTGCCAAATTTAATGTTTAGAAGAAAGGAGAACTGACTGGAGAAAACCCTAAAGCAAACGAAATTTGTGGCAATATCTGGCTTCCTTTTCCGCACTTTAAATATCCTGCCATTGGTTTTTATGAGACTCCTACTGGCAGGATACAGCACAAAATAATTGTATAGTAATTAATTTGAGGGAATTTAAGTTATCAGATCCATATAAATAAGTACCAGCTAATGAGGGGATTACAAGAGATTTAGAGGACTTTAAATTATTGTTTGGGTCCCCAGTGATGTTATGTTAGGGTCCCATGAAACCCTAAGAAAAAAAAAATATTGTTTAGAAAAATGTGCCTAGTAACTGCAATCCTTTGAAGTCTGTAAATTTGCTTCTTTCCATGTTTGACACTGATAACACTCCCAAGGATGTACCATGGAACAAAATTTCCTTCCAGGAAAATACACTTTTAGGCCTAAACAGATTGACAGTGTCCCTTCTTTCATATTTCTACATTTCATTATGTATGTGATGTTGGACTCTATATGTTTATGGAAATATGCTTATAAGTGTAAATATAATGTAACTGGAATATGCTTTATGCTAGATATGCCATGTAACATATCTTTGCAAAGGTTATGATCTACTGAATATATTCATCCTATTTGTATGCATGTATCATATTTATATCTGAAGTTATGCGCATTGGCTCTATGCTTGTATTTGAAGTGTTTGCTGTAGGAAACACGTAAGGGAGGTTTGGCCAACATAGTGTGAAGGGGTTATTCAAGTAATGGGGAGTACTTAACTAACAGTGGACTTTGGGAGACTCCAATCCACATCTGAGCTTTCCTGGGAACCTTCAAACTAACATGTAAACAATGGCGTTGGCCTGCAAACAGCTGAATCATTCATGGACATGTGACCTGCCCAGCTGGCTACAAACTCCATCTTGTTGCTGTGATTTTGCACAGAAGAACAAACGGATTTCTGCCCACAAGAGAGAGAACATAAAAGGCCCTGGAAGCCTCTCCATTTTTGTCTTCAGCTGGCTCAAGAGATGGCCTCTCCACCCCAAAGAGATGCCTGAAAGAAACTGGAACAAAGGATTGTAACTATGGGGGTGTGAGTAATTGCTGTACCCAGGCTATAAACTATGATGTTGGTCTGAAAAGGATTGTACCTGAGATAACATCTAGGGTGAGAAGTTAGTATTTGTAACTAGATCCTTAGTGTATTAAGTTAGCCTTGCGTGTTTTGTTTTATTTTACTTAGTAATTTACCTTGTTCTGTCTGTTATTACTTGGAAGCACTTAAATCCTACTTGTTATACTTAATAAAATCACTTTTGTTTATTAATTAACCCAGAGTAAGTGATTAATACCTGGAGGAAGCAAACAGCTGTGCATATCTATCAGTGTTATAGAGGGTGGACAATTTATGAGTTTACCTTCTATAAGCTTTATACAGAGTAAAATGGATTTTTTGGAGGTTGGATTCCATTGGGAGCTGGGTGACTGGGTGCTGGAGACTGGAGCACTTGCTAAATTATTTTCAGTTAAGTCTGCAGTTTTGGGGGTGTGATTCATACCCTGAGTCTGTGTTGCAGCAGGCATGTGTGTCTGGCTCAACAAGACAGGGTTCTGGAGGCCCAAACTGGCAGAGAAAATGGGGTCAGAGGTAGTCTCAACACAGTAGATAAGTCCCAAGGGGGTCTCTGTGACTGAACCCATCACAGTGCACCCATTTGATGTCCTTCAGATTTATACTTTTTGAGAAAAAGAAATGGTGCAATATTGTTGCTGTGGGGCTTGAGTATGTTACCTTTTGAAGCAGTTATCTGTGTTCATGTAGTTTCATTAACAGCTATTATACTGCACCTGAAATTTTAAAACTTATGTGGACTCTGATTTAAGTCAATAGCAAAGCTCTCACTGGGTGGGATTATGATTGGGCCCTAAGATTTACTTGTTATTTGGAGACAAGTTCTCCAATGTAATTTATCTCCTTTGCTTTTCCTCTCCTTATCTATATTCATAGTAAGAGTTCAGGATTGTCACCTGTCTGCATTTCACTCTGAAGCCCATGTCTGTTGAGTCATGTAAAGTGATGGAAACAAATACAAGCCTGGTTGAGAGCTCTCTTTGTTTTAAATATCACCAGGTTCAAGCATCACTGCGATTCTTGGTCCCTTACTGTCAAATTTCTCAGCCATTTGGGCTTTATTTATTTATTTTACACAAGACTTTACTAGTTACATACGGGTGACAGCACAGGGTTTGAGCTACTAATATACAACAATAAAGTATCTAAAGAAAACGTGATCAGAAGGGTTTGCTTGCATTTTTTGGTCCAGCCATCTGCATGGGATCATTTTGCACAAGTAGTGACTCTTAGAAATTCTTTAGTATGCTATATTATCGATCAAAAATTCAATACATTTTCCCTATGCAGTTGTTAGTGATGAACTCTAAACAATTCCAGTAAATGCATTTAGTAGCAGTTTGCTTGGAAAGTGATGTTCCCTTCCTAATCTTGCCTAGGATTCCTTATGCAGGATTTTATTCTAAAATGCATCCTCTTATGGAGTTCTTTGACTGTAGAGCACTTGCTGATGGTTTATGGACAGCTGGCTAGTCACATGGTGCTAGCTCTCTTTCCTTGTTTCACTTGCTAAACTGTTTTAAAAGGCAGACATGGATTTTTAGGTAATAATATTTTTCCATGTGAGCACTTGGTATAGTTACTGCAAAGATGTTAGGCTGTCATGAGTGGGAGAAGTATTCACCAGACAATTCTTCTACGTAGATGTTGTCCCCACTTTCTTTTGAGAACCTCTGTTTTATACCATTAAAAATTTCAGATAATTGGTTCTCTTTTAAAAAGATAGGATATCATTCAGAGCCAGGTACAAGCCCCTGATAGTGCTATATTTTGATTTTTTTCCCCAAAACACACTATTCTGCACCCACACAAGAAGTTCCCAGAGGAAGGCTTCTCATGTATCTCTTTTAGGGTATGTCCACAAAACATCTAGGGGGGGGGCTTCCCAATGTGGGTACACAGAGCTGCACTAGCTCTACTGAAACTAATGTGCTAAAAATAGGAGCATGGCCACAGCAGCACAGGCGGTGGCTCAGGCTAGCTGCCTGAGTACACGTCTGCCAGACTTGTAGGTACTTGGGTAGCTAGCCCGTGCTGCTATGGCCCGCTGCTATGGCCCACTGCGATATTTAGTGCGCTGTCTTGAGCAGAGCTCACCTATGTCTGTCTATTCATGCTGGAAAGCACGCTACAGCTGCTATGCAGACATATGCTTAATATATGTTAAAATTTGGTGTGTAGAGATGTAATTGTTCCTACCTAGTCCATCTCTGCTTCTAAATCAATTCCAGTGTGACCGAACTACTTGTCATTTAATTATTTCCGAATGAAAAATGTTCACTCCATGCAAAAAAAGTCATCTCCTTCCCTGCAGTTACATGGAAATGGAAAATAGCACAACCTGATTGCCTTTGGGCCAGATTCTGATACTCTCACTCCTAGGTAGTACCTTAATCTGGAAATAGTCCCATTGAAATCAATGGCCCTATTCCTGGAAAAAGGTGCTACTGAAGATGAGATTTTCCTTCCCTAGGGCTTATCAAACAGTTCATCCTCTTTTATACAATGGTTATGCAATACTTTCTTAACCAACAGTTTAGGGCCAATGCTTCAAAAGTCCATTGGCCTCCCTTCTCTAGGTAAGGAGAAACTTCTGTCTGTGTCACAGTAGGATTGGGGGGAGACAGATTGTGGTCAAAAGGGAAGTAGATGCACCCTTAGTTTTGTATTATTGTTATTAGTTTGCAGTCTGTCAATAACAAAAGCCATATGGATGGTCTGTTCTTCTAACAAGGGCCCCTGTGTGCATTTGTGTGAGGAATACAGGCAGTAGGGCATCTGAGTGGCTAGGCCATTGAAAAATAGTTTAGAACCCCTCTTAAATCATGCCCTCTTCCACTTCAGATGTGCCATTTAATTTCCTGTCAGTCTCTCTGCATTAGGGATTTGGCCATCACAACCTCTGTTTTCAGTAATTTTTCAGGTATCTCATCTACTGGCTTGTATTACTTGACACTGTAACACATGTAGGGTTTCAGCATGTATAAAAGTAAAATATAAAGTATTACATAAAAGCAAAAAAATAATTCTCCAGGGCCCCTTATATGTAATAAGAAACAAAAACACAAAATAAAATATAATTGTTGCTTTGCAGGTACTGCTACAAAATATTTCCAAGCATGTAATGCTCCAATGTTTTTGTTAATCTTATTTATTTTTTTTATTTCTGCTAGTTTGTTGTATGAGGGAAATAATACCCCATAAAGTGAGGAAGAATTTCTGTATGACAAAGGCTTTTCCATGCTAAAGGATGACAACTAACAAAGAATGGTTACTACAAAACTATTTCACTAAAAAAGATTTCAGTTATCAATATTCCCCTAAAATCCAGGAGAGTTCGCTTGTCCCCATGTCCTGTTTTACATGTTAAACCTTTAAAAAAAATTTTAACTTTATCTCATATGATTGAAAACAGTATGTTTAGCAAAATAACACAGAGAAGATGACAGTTTTAAATTTTAAAAAGTCAGGAAAGGAGGAGGGTGGAGAGGATGGATTTGGGGCTGTTTCTGCTTTACTTGGTTTAACAGCATTTAGGTTTGTTTGTTTTTTAAAGTTAGGAAAGAAAAAGGATGTGGGGGGAGAAATAGCATTCTTATCTCTAGTAAAAAGTGTAATCAACTGTTTTACATAAGATAGTTTTTCTTTTACGGTAACCTCTGTGTGTTTTGTATAAAGTTTGTAAATCTAAAGTTTTCTTTACAAATTACAAGTAATATGTTTTTAAAGCAGTTTTCCCTTAGGCAAAACTTTAAATGCCAACTAGCACTATTTTTTTAAAAGCCGGTGAATTTCTACATCTACACAAACTTGTGTTACATACAGCGTTTATCTTTTCATTCATTTGTTTAAAGAGATGCATTTTTTAAACAGGCCGATGGTCAATAGCCACACCTCTCGGGAGATTATGATTAATTCAGAAAAATGCAATTCTAGGATGTGTCTAAAGAATTGCTTCTGATTGGTTCAGCCAAGAGGCATGGCTTGTCCAAGGCTGACTATCCTGGAATTATTGGGATTTGACAAGTGGCAGCCACAGAGGTAAGGTGCTTTTCTTTTCTCTCTGGCTTTCTTCCTTTCCCATTATTTTAAAACTTTGTCTGCAGCCTCTCACTTCATGTTCTCTCTCTTCCTGTAACAGGCTGAAAAGATCTTGCTTTTCTTGGCTGTTCTACAGCCTCTCTCACTTTGTGTCTTGTTTAGGGTTACCATAATCCAGCAAGCAAAAAAGAGGACGGGAGGAGCCCCGCCCCTGTCCTGCCCTAGCCCTGCCCTGCCCTAGCCCCACCCCTCCCACTTCCCCCCCTCAGAACCCCCAACCCTCCCCCCGCTCCTTGTCCCCTGATTGCCCTCTCTTGGGACCCCTGCCACCTAACTGGCCCCCTAGGACTCTACCCCCTACCTGTACCCTGACTGCCCCAACCCTTATCCACACCCCCACCCCCAGACAGACCCCTGGGACTCCCATGCCCCATCCAACCACTCCCCACCCCCTGCAGCCCCTCCCCCAGAACTCCCGACCCATCTAAACCCCTCTGCTCCCTATCCCGACTGCTCCGATCCCTCTCCCCACTCCTGCCCCGACAGCCCCCCCCCCAGAACTCCCAACCCCCCCCTTGTCCCCTGACTGCCCCCTCCTGGGACCCCTGCTCCTAACTGCCCTCCAGAACCCCAGCCCCTACCTAAGCCTCCCTGTTCCTTGTCCCCTAACTGCTCCCTACCTGTACCCTGACTGCCCAAAACCTTATCCACCCTCCCCCAGAAAGCCCCCCCCCGAACTCCCGCCCCCCCCCGTCTCTTGACTGCCCCCTCCAGAACCTCCCTGCCCCTTCTCCCACCCCCTTGTTGTCGGCCTTTCTTCACCTAATGTCTCACCAGACTGCTGGAGCCGATCTGCGATGCAGGGAGGGAGGGAGAGAGGGAGGAGGAGGAGCCCTCTCTGGCTGAGTGTCGGAGCCCCAAGTAAGTGACACCGGCCGGCAGCACTGTTAGCCGCGCTTGCTCTGCATGGGGGGGAAGTCTGGACATTTACAAATTCCCGCCGGACGCTATTTTTAGCTTAAAAAGCCGGACATGTCCGGGGGAATCCGGATGAATGGTAACCCTAGTCTTGTTTAACTTTATTTTCTCTAAAAATATATGTTCTATTACTATTATTTAATGCTTTTATTTCAAAAAATGCATAACACATATTTTCTCTAAAAGCCCATATTTATGTTGTAACACTTTTTCTCTTTTTACTAAACTTTACATATTTAGGGCCCTTTTAAATAAAAAGCCTGTTTTCTTCAGAAGCATATTCTTTTCTTCTAACCTTAAAACTCTTTAAATGGTTCTAAATGTGAGGGGAAAAAATACATACATGAGCAGTCCTCATGCTCACCATGAAAAAATAAATTTAAAAATTCAAAATGGCCACCATTCCAGAAGTGTACACGTATAAAAATGACACCAGAGGGCAGGACATAAAGCACAAAGGGAGCATGGAAACCTGTCAAAATTAATATAATGAGTAAAGGTATAGAGCCCTTTACTACTTATGCTTAATCCTGAGAAGTGAAAAATTTAGAATTACAGAGGCGACTCCTGCTCCTTTGTTCCATCTGCAATCTGAAATCATACCACTATTCCCTCAGCTCTTCCCCCTACTTTAAGAAATGCTGTTGAACTGTTTAAATCAATCTTAAACACGCATCTTAAAATTGGTATAGTCTGGCGGAGAATGGCCTCTGCTTTCTAAATATCTGTTAAAACAAATATCTCTTCACCTTAATCTGACAGCATGACCTTCTGTACATAGGATGGCTCTCTGTACCAGGTCACCTGATGCTTGGAAGGAAATTACCCATAGTCCATGCCCATGAACTGGTAATGTTGTTTGACAAACTGCCTCAGCTTGCTTTCTTTTCAAGGGTTAGGGACAGGACATAGCCATGATATTGTTCCCCCTTGCACAGCTACACACATTGCTCCAGTAAAAGCTAATGAATAGAACAGCTACTGTTTTGTTATGATAATAAATAATATTTTGCCCTTCTGATATTCTGAATTCTAGAATTCTTTGTATTTTATCTGAAAACTGACAAGTATTTTTACAAGCATTAATTTAGCCTCCCAACAATCTTATAAAGTAGGTATTATTATAAAATAGTTACATTACATAGTTATACAACAGAGAACACTTTCAAAACAAGAAGAAATTACATCAAATCACCTTTTGAGTTATTGCCTAATTGTTAGCCATACTCACCTCTGTCATATAATAATGCAATTCTCCTACCTGCTTACTTGTGTGACAAATCTATGTTGCTACTGCTTTTAACTCCTGTTAGCCATGCAGAGGCCACACAAATACAGATAATAGAGAATGAGATGCATTCTATTCTTTCTTCTTGTTAGCAGTACGAACCAAACTGCCATAACTCTTTGCCCAAATTCCCATAATCCTTTTTACAGGAACCAAAAGTGCTCTATATCTATTATTCTAAGTGCCCTGAATTTAGGTTGAACTTTAGTGTGTTACCAAATGATGGTTTGTGTATAGTCCTTTTCTGTTATTGAAACTGTGATGGGTTGGATCACAGAAACTCCCTTGGGGCTGCCAACTGATGAGCCAAGACTACTTCTAACCCTTCTGCTTTCCCTGCCCTCCCAGCTTGGGATTTCAGTGCCCTGCCTGGTTTGAGCCAGACCCTCTTGCCTGCTGCAAACCCAGACCCAGGTCTGAACCACGTACCCTAACAGCTGTAGACTTAATTGAAAGCAGGTTAAGAAGTGTTCCTGTCTTTAACACTCAGATGCTCAACTCCCAATGGGGTCCAAACCCCAAATAAATCCGTTTCACCCTATATAAAGCTTATACGGGGTAAACTCCTAAATTGTTCGCCCTCTATAACACTGATAGAGAGGTATGCACAGCTGTTTGCCCTCCCCCCCCCCCCAAGATATTAATACATACTCTGGGTTAATTAATAAGTAAAAAGTGATTTTATTAAATACAGAAAGTAGGATTTAAGTGGTTCCAAGTAGTAACAGACAGAACAAAGTGAATTACCAAGCAAAATAAAATAAAACACGCAAGTCTAAGCCTAGTACAGTAATAAAACTGAATACAGATAAAATCCCACCCTCAGTTGTTTCAGTAAGTTTCTTTCACAGACTGGACGCCTTCCTAGTCTGGGCACAATCCTTTCCCCGGTACAGTCTTTGTTCCAGTTCAGGTGGTAGCTAGGGGATTTCTCATGATTGCAGCCCCCTTTGTTTTGTTCCACCCACTTATATAACTTTTCATAAGGCGGGAATCCTTTGTCGCTCTCTGGGTTCCCACCCCTCCTTCTAAATGGAAAAACACTAGGTTAAAGATGGATTCCAGTTCAGGTGACATGATCACATGTCACTGTAAGACTTCATTATCCACTTGCCAGCACACAGGTATACAGGAAGACTTACAAGTAAAACAGAGCCATCTACAGTCAATTGTTCTGGTTAATGGGAGCCATCAAGATTCCAAACCACCATTAATGGCCCACACTTTGCATAATTACAATACGCCCTCAGTTATATTTTATATTTCTAGTTTCAAGTACAAGAATGATACATTCATACAAATAGGATGAACACACAGTGTAGATTATAAGCTTTGTAATGATACCTTACAAGAGACCCTTTGCATGAAGCAAATTCCAGTTACATTATAGTCACACTCATTAGCATATTTTCATGAAATCATACAGAGTGCAACGTCACAGCTGTCTTCTGCGATTGATGAGATGATGATCTATTGAGAGATTTTTTTTTAGCTAATCAGGAGTTACTTGTTGCCACAAGTGTTTTCTGCTATAATTACTTGGTTAGAGATGTCTTTAGCTTATTGATCATGTAAGCTGAGATACCATGAAAAGAATCCCATGGGTAAAAAAGTTAGGGGAATGGCATTTCTTTGTCTCAAGCATAATATATAAGGAGGTGAACATCTGAAAGTTAGTTGAAAATGAATCAAGCGGCAGGACCACTTTCCCAGATTGGTCTGGTAATGTATGTCCTTTTCTGTATTTTGTATTGTGCTGATTAATCTTTGACTAATAATCTTTGATTACTAAATACTGATTGAGCCTTCTCTTCTGACCCCTTAATAACCAAACCTAACCTTTATATTGTATATTGCTTCATTAAGTTCCACATGTGCTAATATAGTGAGGGCTACAAGGATAGCACAGGTGCCAACAAGGACATAATTTGATGACAATGGGTTGCACAGATGCCATTTGCAGAATCTTTATTAGTGGCAATGATGCATGGAAGAGAGAATCCAGCTTCATTCTCAGAGCCCAGGCTCAGATTACAGGCCTGGCAGTTGGTCAACAAAACCTTTGCAATTGTTGATCAAATGTGCTCACTTTACAAATTATTCAGGGGCAATAATCACAGAACATGTGATTTACACAATCATTTTTCAGAGCAGAAGCACACTTTAAGTACAGGAACGTTCTTCTGTCCCCTTGACTGAACTGCCAAGTGTCTCCAAACATAGCCACTACACATTACATCATTTAATTAATATCTATGCAATGCAGCTGGGAAAGCCACTAGAAAGTAGAGAGCTGAGACCATTCCTCCTCCACAGTTATTGTGCACTAGAGGGTGGGGAAGTCTATATGGTCTCCCTTTCCACAGGAGATTGGTGGGCACCTACAAAATTTGTTCCAAATTTTCTTGTGAACTCCCGCTACTAATTAATGGGCACTCTATTGCAGTCTGGTGATAGTTGAGAATGTAGCGTAGCTAGTTTCTTAAGGTGGAATCCACAAAGTTACTAGGTGCCTAAACCCAGATGGAGGCACATAATATCTGTTTTCAGGCACCGAAGTCCGCCATTGTGATCCATAAAACTCCCACTGAATGCTGTAGGCACCTAAACTCACTCAGATGTTTTTCAAAGTAAAAAGTCAATAGGTACCTAAGTTTGTGCCTCTGGGAACACATGCTACACCGGCACCCTCACGCTAGGTGTCTGGATGCCTCTCTCCTACCTAAGCCACAGAGTGATTCATGAACCAGGGAAAAACAGGCAGTTGGCCACCTAACTTGCCTAAGGGGCCCGCTCTGATAGGCACCCTCTAAGTGCACCTACTGGCCCAGGCCCCATTCAAAAGCCAATTAGGTGGTGGCACCACCACCGTCCACCTTATAACTTTTATCCCAAAGATTAGAGTAGTCACCTGGGAGGTGGGATACCCAGATTCAATTCCCTCCTCCCTCCCAGAGGGGGAGACAGGATTGGAACTAGGGTCTGTTACTTCTCTGGAAAGCGTGCTAACCACTGAGCTATGGGATAGTTTAATGTGGGGCTCCCTCACTCTCTCCTTTTGAAGCTATTCCCCTGTGGATCAAGAGGGAATTGTTGGAGCAGGGAGACTAGACCCTGATCTTCTGCTCCCAGATGGATGTCCTAACCACTGGACTATAGCATCATTCCCACTCTCTTTCTCTCTCTGGCTGTGGCAGGATATTTCAATATTATTGTAATCAGTTCACTTCACGCTAAGCAGATATAGGGCCTGATCCAGATCCCTTTAAAGTAAATGGAAAGACTCCTCTTGACTTCAATGAGTTGGACTGGAGTCTTAAATTCTTTATCATATATTCATATAGAATGCCATTGACTAGCTCTCTGTCTCTCACTATGTAACTGTAGCCCTGATCTCCCAAACCACAACCTAGTTGATTATTTGAGTGGAAAATGTGATACTTGAGAATCTCTTTCTCCTTATTAACAGACACTAGGTAGATTATCACCATACAATGGACAGACTCTTTAAACCGTTAAAATGGGGAATCAAGGTCAGAATTTGGATTTATGGACTGGTCAAATTAGTGCAATGCACTGACCTGCAAGGGCTCAGAACTTGTATCCTAAGTTTGACCCAGTGGTCCAGTACGGTTAAGGACTGGGATAATTGAGGAGACCATACAATTGGTTTCAGGAGGAAGAGATCACCTAACGTCACTCTGATGCATTTCTCAAGTTTCCTTGTCTGACATAATGAAGATTCCATTTATGTGGGTGCTTAATGAGGTGGTTTTGAAGTTGACTGGATTTTAGCTCTATAGGCTGAAACTGACCCCTGTGCAGAGGTGCTAGCACAAGATCAATGCCCCATATCATTCTCACTCTTACTTAAGCACTCGGCAATAAGGGTCAAGGAGTATATAACCTTTGTTCCAAGTTTTCTCATTCTTATATTAGAACTTTATTTGCAACAGACTGAATTGTGGAAATGACAACAAAAAAAGCTGAGCAATCTGACTGGTTTTTATTCTACTCACCTGCAAAGCCCAACAGAGGCAGTATGAGAATCTAACCCAGTGTAGCAGTCACTTACAGGAAAACCAAGCTGATGCAAGGCAAAGTAGGAATTTCCTCCTTGGCTTACGCTGACCACAAAGTAACAGTCAACATTCCGTTCACTAACTTGACTCCTCACATTTGTCCTAACATAATACAATTTTGCTGTGAGGACAAGCATTTCACTAAAGGCCAGATCTTGCAGTCCTCCTAATCATGGTTAGTTCCTACCATATGAATTATCTTTTTGAAGAACATTTCCTTTGTGGTTTAGGAAGGAAAGAATAAATAAATCAACTCTTGGGGCAGACCTAGGCCAAGACTCAGTGTCCCACCTGCCATTAGCACAAAGCAATTAAAAGTAAATTACTCCTGGGGCAATTCTGCGCCACTGTGCATGCGCAGAATTTATGTCCCCTGCAGATTTCTTTGCTTCCCCACAGAAAAATGACTTTCTGACAGGGAGGCAAAGGAAAGCCACAAGAGTGGTCATGTGACCCTCCACAGCAGTATGTTTCGGGGGCCCAGGGCAGCCAGCAGAGAGGTAAATAACTGAGGCAGGAGGCGGGACTGGGGAAGACCTAGCTGACACTTATCCTGTGCCGGGCTCAGCTGCTAGTCTTGGCTGGGCTGGGGAGGATGGGACATCCTCTTCCCTTGCACAGCATCCAGGGCTGGGTCAGACCCACCCCCAGATTTCTCCCCCAGCTGAAGGAAGCTCTGCAAACTCCCCCGCACCTCACCCCACTTCCTGCACCCACTGTTCTTCAGCTGCAGAGGGTGGGGTCCCTATACAGGGAGCTGCTCCCCCATCCACCCAACCACCGTGCATCCAGACCCCCTCATACCTAGACCCACCCACTGAGCTTTACACCCCCGCACTCAGAAACTCCCCTCCCCTGATGAGCCCCATTTCCCCTGCTCCTGGACCACCCCGAGGAACCACCCACACCCAGCTGCATCTGGATCCTCCACTGAGTCCCCCCCACACCCATACCTCCCTGCCACGCTCTATTCCTCCCACACCCAGACATCCCGCCGCTGAGCCCCAACCACCTTCACCTGGACCCCCCTGCAGAGTCCAATTACCGTTGCACCCAGAACCCCCCCAACAAGGCCCTGTGCATCCAGATCTCCCCACATCCACATCCCTGACTGAGCTACCCATACCTAGATTGCCCACACAGAACCCTCTCAACCCACACCAAGCTCCTCCACACTTGGGTGCTGCCTTGCTGAGCCTGCCTGCCAACACCTGGTGTACCTGGCACAGAGAGGTATGGCCCTGGAGCGTTTCTGGCGCAGGCCCAGTCCTTGCGCTGTGTCAGGGTTGGATGCAGCCTCACTGCTGAGTCTGTGTCCGGGGGGAGCTGCACAGTGATCTCCTTCCTCTGTGCAACCAGTGGCCTGTGCTCCCCAATGCCATACTGGACTCAGCCTCCACATTTATTTGACAAATAAAATTTGCAGAATTTTAAAATATTGTGTACAGAATTTTTATATTTTTGGCATAGAATGCCCTGAGGAGTAGTAACTGCAATGATGTCTTGCAAAACACAGCAGCACCAAAGCACTATCTACCAACTTTCACAAACTCAGCTCCTCCTCCTCAAGCTTCTAGAGTCATTTCACAAGCCATGAAGTCAGATGCCAGGCTACTGAAATAAGTTATGAAGTTGCTATTAAGGCTGACATTTACTTGGGACAAATGTGATCTATCTAGCTACTTATATGGCTACCATCACTCTAGCTTCTGAGTGCTTCCCCAATTAGAAATAATTTCTCTTCTTCCCCAGTCTCTAGGAAAAAGAGCTTGATTAGTTCATAGTGGTTTTTGGTTTATGTTGCTTCCTAAGCTACCAGGCACTGGCAGTGCTGCACAGTGCCTTGTTTCACACTGATGGGATGCTATTGAGTTCTCAAAGAATAGCGATGAAAGGCTTCAGAGGGAATTCCAGGAAATCATCCTTGGCTGAAAGGATGGAGAAGGAGAGTTGAGAGAACACCAGGTAAGATTTCTTATGGTTACACAGTCCTGATGATCAAAATCACAGAGATGGTGATATTCTCCTCCTTCCACGCCCAACCGCAGAGGGCATTTTACAAGAAAAAACATTGAAATGCATCATAAACACTTATCTGTAGGCCAGTTTGTTTGCCTCCTTAGCCTGATATTTATACATTGTCTAATTCAACATCATAATGGGGCAGCAGAAGAATGTATCTGAGCACCTGACATGTATTCTCCTCTTGCTATATACATGTAGTACCCACTAATGATAAGGATTAGAGCTCTCTATTTATTCACTGATTTACTTCAGTGTGCCTTCATGGCAGATGAGAGATCACTTTCTGGTGAGGTAACTAATTTTTTCAGTTATTGAAGGTATACCTCAGTGTGAAACCATAAGCTTGCCATTTTTTTATAAGAATCCTGGACAAGACAGGTGGTCAGTAATACGAGGAATTCACTAGGAGATGCAGCACTGGCTCTTGTTCAGATGCAGTGTGGGAAAAATAAACAGAGGTTTATGCATCTGCTAGACAGTTATTCTGAAGGAATAAAAACATCTCTGCTTACCAACCCTTCCTCCCCAGGGTATTGATAAAGCCAATAAATATGCATATTAGTGGCATAAATAAAGCTTCTTTTCATTATAACTGACACACACTGTTGGCAAGAACTAAAACATATGTACTGCTTTTCTCCATAACTATATTTGCTCTTCAGACCGATTAATTTTCTTTACTCTGTATTAATTAAATGTTTCACCTTCTATCACTCATGAGTACTTTGATGAATGGATTGGAAGGCTGTCTAGTTTCATTACAGCATCTGTCATCCACTCAAATGATATTATATCATTTCCATAGGTGTGCGCAGCCCATTTCATTAGGGTGTGCACCCAGGGAGCCCCACCCTAGCCCCACCCCATCCACTCCCTCCTACTTCCTGCCCCCTGACTGCCACCCTCGGAACCTCCAACCCCCCCGCTCCTTATCCCCTGACTACCCTCTACTGGGACCCCTGCCCCTAACTGGCCCAAGACCCCACCCCCTATCTAAGCCTCCCTGTTCCTTGTCCCCTGACTGCCCCCTTAGGACCCTACCCCCTACCTGTCCCGACTGCCCCGACCCTTATCCACTCCCACGCCTATCCAACTGCTCCCCGCCCCCTGACAGGACACCCAGAACTCCCGACCCATCCAACCCCCTCTGCTCCCTGCCTCCCCAACCCCTCTCCACACCCCTGCCTCCTGACAGACCCCCCCCAGAACTCCCAACTCATCCAATCCCCTCCAGCTCCTTGTCCCCTGAACACCCCCTCCAGAGGCCCCCCCACCCTAACTGCCCCCCAGGACCCTCCTTGCTCCCTGTCCCCGACAGACCCCGGGGCTCCCATGCTCCATCCAACGCCCCCTGCTCCCTGATTGCCCCCTCCAGAGACCCCCCCGCCCCTAACTCCCCCACCCGGGATCCCACCCCCATCCAACCCACCCTGCTCCCTGACCCCCCCCCACCCCTTATCCAACCCCCCTGGTCCCAGACTCCTTACCGTGGCATAAGATGAGGCTCCTAGCCTCCCCGCGGAGCCAAACACTGCCCCGCAGGAGCGCACGCAGCCCCGGCCCCCAGAGCACTGCATACAGGGCAGCCTGGCTCCAGGGGAGGGAGAAAGTGTCTGCCTCCCCGTGGAGCCAAACCCTGCCCAATGGAAGCGTGCAGCCCCGGCCCCCAGAGCGCTGCGTGCACGGCCCCAGGACTCATGGGGAGGGAGAAAGGTGGGGGAGGGGCCGGCAGCTTGCTGCGCTCAGCCGGGTGCACTGGCCGGGGAGCGCAGACCCCGCGGCTTGCCGCACCTGGAGAGGGGGGCCATTTGCCCACCCCTGCATTAGGATGGGCCCAGGCACACCCGGCACACCCCGTGCGCACACCTATGATAATTTCCTACAGTAAGTCCCATACAAACACAATAGATCTGTCTTAATTTCCTACAGTAACAATATATTAAGGAAGTTTCTTTTCCTTTTCTGAGCCACTGTTGGAAGGACATAGATTCCTCCAAAGCACTGTGATAAAATACAACTTTATTTTGTTTGATGACTGATAGGAACTGATAAAATTCATAGTTCCCTAATGTCATAATTCAATAGTTGCAGCATTTAACGTAAATTGTAAGGGGGCGGAATAGTGTGTGTTTATGTGAATTTTGAAAGAGAGAGACTCAGTGAAGCAGAGAGGTAAGGGAAGGCTACTCCAGAGGGCAAGAGTTTCAAAGGAGATTTTTGCAAAAGAAGTAGCTGAAAGCTCATTCATTAATAGCCACCCTTCTGTCCCTTCACACAGAGAGGGGAGATACCCTATGAATTTGCAGCAGCCTGCTCCAGGCTGTTCAGCTAGCTTTGATCTACCTAGCTTGATTAACAACAGCAGTGTAGTGGTGACAGCACAGGCCATACAAGCCCATCTGGGACTCTCAGGGGATGTCTACACTGCAGTGAAAAACCTGCGGCTGGCCCATGCCAGCTGCCTCGGGCCTCCGGGGCTTGGGCTGTGGGGCTGTTTAATTGCAGTGTAGACTTCCAGGTTCGGGCTGGAGTCCGGGCTCTAGGACTCTGTGAGGAGGGAGCATCCCAGAGTGGGGGCTGCAACCTGAACCGGAACATCTAAATCACAATTCAACAGCCCAGCAGCCCAAGCCCTGCGAGTCTAGGTCACCTGGCACGGGCCAGTCATGGGTGTCTAATTGCAGCGTAGACATACCCTGAGTATGTGCTCAGGTAGCTAGCCTGGCTGTGGCTTTACTGCTACTGTTATTAGAGCTAATTTGATCAACATTAGCTCAGGCATGTCTGCACTAGTTGTCACACCTCAGACTACAATGTAGGCATACCCATAGAGGAAGACAATTTGGAACTGAATGCTGAAATCAATGGAAGCCAGTGAGTTAATCATGAATAGGGTGATGCTGGTACATTCCATTGTATCAGAGAGAGGCAGCCAGTAGCATTCTGCACATATTAGAATTGGGAGTGAATTAGACTTAGGCTAGGTCTATACTACCCGCCTGAATCGGCGGGTAGAAATCGACCTCTCAGGGATCGATTTATCGTGTCCCGTCGGGACGCGACAATTGATCCCCGAATCGGCGCTCTTACTCCACCAGCGGAGGTGGGAGTAAGCGCCGCCGACAGAAAGCC
This sequence comes from Trachemys scripta elegans, assembly GCF_013100865.1. NCBI lineage: Eukaryota > Metazoa > Chordata > Testudines > Emydidae > Trachemys > Trachemys scripta. Next base: position 85,857,428 of record NC_048304.1, on the reverse strand, counting down.
ACAGAGGTCGATTTTGCCGCCGTCCTCACAACGGGGTAAGTCGGCTGCGATACGTCGAATTCAGCTACGCTATTCACGTAGCTGAATTTGCGTATCTTAAATTGACTCCCCCCTGTAGTATAGATGTACCCTAAGTGGAGTCAAAGCAACACCACAGAGGTGGTGGTAGGTAGGTTTGCAGACAAGAGGAGTATGGGAGAAAAAGGATAGTTCATGGCCATAGATAAAACCAAGGTTACATACAGTGAAAGTTAATGGAGACTCTGAGATGAGGAGGAGGAAAAGGGAGAAGTAGAGGTGTGTTTGAGCATGCTTCTCTTGCCCAATCTCTCTTAAAACGACAGTCAAGTTAGGGCCAGATCATTCCCTCCCATGGAAGTGGTGGGGAAAATCTCTGAAAGGAAACTGTTGTACAGGCTTCCCCTTTCCCGCCCTGCCACACATACACCTTGTCCAGTCAGAGGGAGGCCTGGAAAGCCCAGGAGATCCACCCCCAAATTACAGTCTCACACGATATCATCTTTTCTAAGCCCAGAAGAGGCAGATGGCATAAGAAACAATATGCTTTTCTCATCCCTACCCCCGCATCCCCTTCTGTGTAGGCAAGGGAGTTCTCTGCACATGGGGATCTCAGTGGGACAATCTGGGCTCCTAATTTTAAAACACATTTCCTTGTCTGTTTCTAGTGACAGAACATTTCAGAAAGGTAACTGACATTGTATTGTTTAAAAAATGGGTTGGGAAGGTTTTTGTACATTTTTCTCTGCTTAGATGTTCCAAGTACTGCAGTGTTTGCATTGTAAGTACTGCAGGAGGGTGTATTTGCTTTACTTTTTAAAAGGGAACTTTCCCTTGACATTTTTAAAGATCAAGGAAACATTTCTCTTGGTCTTAGCTTCTGGGAGAACTTGTTTATACAGAACTAACATTGTGGGGCAAATTTGACCTTGTCTCTTTCAATCCTGGGAAAACAAACATAAAAAGCATATCAACCCAGTATAGGCACAGAAAAAACTGTTCTGGCCATTACAAGCAGAGGATACTACATGACCCCAAACTGGATTCAACGTGGCTCACAGACTGCAGAACTTTAAAGGGTGATTTGAGACTATTATATGTGAAGAATTAATATCATTCCCAAACCAACACAGCCACCTTTCAACTTACATCAAAAGCAAATTCTTCCAAGGGAAAATAAATACAGAATGAAGTTTGCTACACTATGACTTAGAATCCATCAGATATGTATAAAAATTTCCCTGCAACTGGAGAAGTTATAAAAATGCAAAATTCAACAGGCTGTTGTACTTCTGCCTCTTCCACTATTTTATTATCGTCATGCATCTCCATTGACATAGGAACTCATTCAGATGCACAGGACTTTAGGTAAGCAAATAAATAAGATGCAGTTTCTCGCTTTTGTCCACTTTCCCTGGTATATGATGACATCACAGTTAAATAGAACTGTCTGTCCATCATAAAATGATAGAGATTATACTTTGGTTTTTAATTCTCCATTGCGTTTAAATACCATCTCATTTTTACTATAAAAATTCACAAGTTAAAAATGTATTATTTGAATAGGACTTTGGTTACCATACATCTGGGGTTTCTTGGACATTATCTCTTTTTTTGGTCCTCTGATCTCCGTCAGAGAAGATTTTTGAAATATGAACAAATGTCCATGATTTGGTATTGCCACCCTTACTTCTGTGCTGCTTTCAGAGTTAGATGGCTGGAGAGTGGCAGCTGCTGGCCAGCCACCCAACTCTGAAGGCAGCACCACCATCATCATCATCAGCACATAAGTAAAGGTGGCATGGTATGGTATTGCCACCCTTACTTCTGTCCTGATGCTGGAAAACAGCCTACAGAGCTGGGTGGTTGAAGAGTGGCAACTGCTGTACCCGCCCCCTCCCTGGCAGTATCCTCTATTTAGGAACTTGAAATATAGTAACCCTAAACAGGACACTTATAAATTTAGAACATTTCAAATTATTTTTAATCACTAGAAGTTGTTCTAATAGTTAACTTATTAACTCAGGTTTTTGGTCATTGTGTTAAACTATGTGAAGGAGTTATCAGCTAGCATAAGGTGGCACAGTTCCATTGAGATATGAGTAGTTAGAGCTGGTCCTGTATCATTATACTGGTCTATACACCCTGACTTAGGTGGCACCTATTAAGGACAGCCAGGGGTGAAAGTAACTTAAAGGACTTAACGGTACTCCGGAGTCCTTAGGAGGGGGCGGGGTCTCAACCAGAAGAGGCAGGGCCTCTATCAGAAGAGATGGGGCCTTTAAATCCCCAGGTACTTTAAATCACCATCAGAGGGGGCCCCGGCCTCTGGCGGAGCTTTAAAGGGCCCGGGGCTTCGCTGCAGTAGCAGCAGCCAGAAGCCCCATACCCTTTAAATCACCACCAGAGCCCCGCCACTGCTACCCCAGGGCTCCGACAGGCTCCGGGGACGATTTAAAGGGCCTGGGCGGTAGTGGCTGCCGGAGTCCTGGGGAGGTGGCAGCGGGGTTCTGGTGGCTATTTTAAGGAGCAGTAGCAGCTGCTGCAGCCCTGGACCCTTTAAATAGCCGCAGGAGCCCTGCCGCCGCTACCTCAGGGCTCCGGGGACAAGTTAAAGGGCCTGGGGCAGTAGCTGTGGCAGGTGCCACAGGTGCCACTGCTGGGAGCCCCAGGCCCTTTAAATGGTCACCAGGGGAAGCCGATCCGCCCCGGTACACCGTACTGGGGCGTACCAGCTTACTTTCACTTCTGAGGACAGCCTTACATGTTACATGTCAGTGTACTGCCTCATGGAAGCTCTGGGAGGAATGATGCTTCAGAAAGATCCACACCTCATAAGAACAGCCATACTCAGTGAAACAAATGGTCCATCTAGCCCAGTATCCTGTCTTCTGACAACAGCCAATGCCAGGTGCTTCAGAGGGAATGAACAGAACAGATAATCATCAAGTGATACACTGTTGTCCACTCTCAGCTTCTGGCAGTCAGAGGCTGGGGACACCCAGAGCACATGGTTGAATCCCTAACCATGTCAGCTAATTGTCACTGATGGACCTATCCTCCATAAACTTATCTAATTATTTTCTGAATCCTGTTATAATTTTGGCCTTCACAACATCCCCTGGCAACAAATTCCACGTCAGCTGTGTTGTCTGAAGAAATATTTCCTTTTGTTTGTAGTAAACATGCTGCCTATTAATTTCTTTGGGTGGCCCCTAGGTCTTGTGTTATGTGAATTAGTGAATAACACTTCCTTATTCACTTTCTCCACAACACTCCCGTGATCCTTGGCACATAATGGAAGCATGCCCACTTGTACCGGCTGATAAGGCTATGAAATGTGAAGATTACAGAAACTCCTGCAGAAGTGTGGTTTTAAATGAAATTCTATATAGCCAATTTACATGAGGGAGACTGGGTCACTGGGTTCAGAACATTCACCTGTCAAACTTCCTGAATCACTTTGCTAAATAAATTTAACACTTAGAGCCATGGGGAAGCCTTAATGAGCAAGGAACTGTTATTGCCCAGCTCATCCTGAGACAGGGACTGTCCCACATCCTGTCCCCCAACTAAAAAGTAAAAAAAAAAAAAAGTTAAAACTAAAAAGCAAGCACAACAAGCAGAGCCAGCACCAAATCAATAACACATTTTAGAAGCTTCCTTCTTAAGATTTGCCTTGTGGTATCTAACATTCACACAGTGCATTATGTAAGCAAAATATCCCTTAAACAGAGTTTTTAAACTATTGAGGGAAGCGCCAATTTTAAACAGAGCTTACCAGTTATTAGCTTAAAGTGACTTCCGTGTATTTCCACGGTCTCGCCTATGCTTATGGTCATATCTCAGAGCCCTCTCATTGTTTGAAAACTAGGAATCTAGGAATTTGCAATGTCAGAAGGGACCATTGTGATAATCTAGTCTGACCTCCTGTGTAACACAGGCCACAGAACTTCCCCAAAATAATTCCTAGAGCAGATCTTTTAGAGAAACATCCAATCTTTATTTAAAAGTTGTCAGTGATGGAGCATTTGCCAGGACTCTTGGCAAATTATTCCAGTGGTTAATTACCCTCACTGTTGAAAATTTATACCTTATTTCCCATCTGAATTTGTCTAGCTTCAACTCCCAATCATTTTGTTATTGTAATACTCATGTGTTCTTATAAAAAGGAAACCTATGAAGCAGAAATGAGTGTTCCAGAAGGCTCAACATAACATTAATGCCATCTTTTAATTCTGCTGTGATAAACCCTTTAGAAGCTTCTACAACTGAAATTTATTTTAACAAATTGACATTTGCAGTCTTTTACTTTCCTGTGCCTTTCAAACTTGTTTTTTTATTTGGATACAATCAGTTAAACTGAAAACCTGAATTTCAGTGGGGTAACAGGAGCTAAGAACCCTTTTATAATCTCTATATCTTAGTTGTACACTTCCTTGAAAGTAAACAGAGCAATTTACTTCTGTCTCTTTCCATATTCAGTCAGTGCAAACTTCAGCATCCCTCCCTCTAAAGCATGCTCTTTGTGCCTCACAGTTTTGCATGTGCACTGTCTCCACAAAATGATCAGATGTGCCGAAGCAGAATGTGCAGAGGACAGGGGGAGCAGATCTAACATCCCTCTCATGTGAATGCTTCCAGCTGCTATGAGACTGATGAATTAATGTTACAGATAGACATTCCCTCGCCATAGCATTATGTTTATGTATTAATAACAACACGAGGAATACATTAGTGCTTTGGTGCAGAGCTTAGAGTGTAAACTATTATCTATAAATGCTAAATATTATATTAAGACAGCTAATTAGCCAATAGTCCATTTCAAGGGATCGTGCATTATGGGCCCTGAAACATCACAACTCTTGCCTCTTTTTTCACTTTCTATATTCAGTTGTGTCCAGATTCCCTTCCCTTCTTTTAAACTTGTATTTCAATCCCTCCACAAGCATGGAGAAGCAGGATGCATAATTATACTCCTCACCCTAAAGTAGGAAGTTATTTGGTACCAAGGTCCCCTTCCAACCCTTCATGAAGCCAATTGCTATTCAAGAATCAAAGGAAACAGGATCCTTCATAGGCAAGAGGATTTGTGGTTTATTGCCATAACTAAACGGCTTATGGCTGAGGAGACAATCTAACCATCTGTTAACTAGGGGCAAAGTAATCTCTCAGTTAAACCAGTGTAAACTACCAGTTAAATCTAGATTCACACCAGTATACTTGGTCCTAGAAGTCTGAGGTGTATAATTATGAGACTAAATCCACTCAGATCAGAACTCAGCCAAAGCATTCAAGGCAGCCATTTAATCAGTATCATAGTACTGTCCAGGATATGTAATTACATCATATCTGCCCTTTTGGGTTGCTGGGCAAACTCAGCCTTCAGTCTCATGTCTCTGAATACATCTAGGAGATCCATTATGGCACTAGATCAAGAATAATAGCACAGTTGTTTGTTTTTCCCTGCTCTGTCCTGTCCTTCAAAAAGCAAAAATTCCCCACAAAATAAAACAAGTATGCCACACAGAGATAACTTTGTTGTTTCAAAGGATTTGTTCTTTGCTTCTGCCAAGCGTCTTCAGGAAAACAGTGTTCTGTAAGATGGTGGGGGTAGGGGGAGGAGAAGGAAAAGCTATTTCATAAGCTTAAATATTAAAGAAATAATTTAAAATAAAGATGCAAGCAACTGCAACTGCTTTCTTAACTGCATTTCTTCAGTAGCAAGAGACTGAACTAAGAAGCTGAACTGTAGCACAGCGGACCTGGAGTCATTCATCTAGCCCGTGATAATGTGAGGAATTTACATAGTGAAAGGGCAGACAGATGAGGTGCCAGCATTGTCTTGTGATCTGTTTGTTTGTCTGGGGCCGCACTGACAAAGGAGGCGACCAGCAAAATCCATGATGTAGAGATGGCACAGAGATGTTTGTACCTGGATTGGTACAAGGTTAAAGCATGTTTGGAAGAGGGTTATTCATCCAGGTCTCTCTCTAGCACAGGGGTCAGCAACCTTTCCGAAGTGGTGTGCTGAGTCTTCATTTATTCACTCTAATTTAAGGTTTTGCATGCCGGTAATACATTTTAACATTTTTAGAAGGTCTCTTTCTATAAGTCTTTATTATATAACTAAACTATTGTATGTAAAGTAAACAAGGTTTTCAAAATGTTTAAGAAGTGTCATTTAAAATTAAATTGAAATGCTGATCTTACGCCACCAGCCTGCTCAGCTCGCTGCCAGCCTGGGGTTCTGTTCACCTAGGCCGACAGAGGGCTGAGCAGGGCTGGAGGATGTGGGGGGGTCCAGGGCAGAAGGCTGAGTGTGTGGGGGGATTCAGGGCAGAGGGCTGGGGCTGTGGGGGGGCAGGGGAGAAGGGTGGGGGGGTGGTGGGGGGGGGGGGGAAGGGTCGGTGTGTGGGGGGGGGGGGGGGTTCAGGGCAAAAGGCTGGGGTGCTCAGCTCATGGGGGTGCTCACGGCAGGGGGCTGGAAGGGATATGCCCTGTTCCACCCCCTTCCCCCAGGCTCCGTCCCTACCTCTCTTTGCCTCCTCTACGGAGCTGTGTGCACGCTGCTGCTCTTCCCCCTCCCCTTCGCTAGGGCAATCAGCTGATTGACGCAGGGAAGCACCACACTGGGGGAAGAAGCAGGGGAGGGGGGAAGCTTGGCTCTGCAGAACCAAGCTTCTGCCTCCTGCCCCCGCAGGGAGAGCGGTGGGGCTGAGAGCCGGGACCACGACAGGGAGCTGCGTGCCACTCAAAATCAGCTCACATGCCGTGTTTGGCACGCGTGCCGTAGGTTGCCGACCCCTGCTCTAGCACAAGCCTTCAGCCCACTAGCAATCCATACTGGAGCCAAAAGATCACCTGGGCCACTCAAACAAGCAACTGAGCCAGCACACAAACTCCAGCTCTCCCTCTGACAGAATCTTGTTGTACTCTTGGCCTTGTGTGCAAATTGGGTGGCAAGAGGTGCTTTCCCACTCCCCTGAACTTCTGCACAAGAGAAGATTCTGTTTTATCTATGAATTTTCATTCTAACACCATGTCAGACAGTTCACTCTGTGGTGTTCCTTGTCTCCATGGCAACTAGAGACAGAGCAAATCTTTTTTCTGAGTCTGGTTTTAGGATTGCCCCTCAGGAAAAACTCTCCATAACAATAGCTGCCAAAGCTTGAAAACTCAAATTATCTGCAGCAGAGCCTTGACATAAAGTGTAAACATTTCCTAGAACACCACTTTCTTCCCCTTCAAACTACTTAACAAGGTGAGAAATATCCAGAAAAAAAGCCCTTCACATAATGCAATCCTCCAAGGGAGGATCAGACTGACATTGAATCATAGAAATGTAGGACTGGAAGGGACTGGATAGGTCATCTAGTCCAGTCTCTTGCACTGGAGCAAGACTAAGTATTATCTAGACCATACCTGAGAGGTGTTTGTCTAACCTGCTCTTAAAAACCTCCAGACACAGAGATTCCACAATGTCCCTACAGAATTTGTTCCAATACTTAACTACCCTTACACAGTTAGGACCTTTTTTCTAATGTCTAACCTAAATCAGCCTTGCTGAAATGTATGCCCATTGCTTCTTGTCCTCTCCTTATCCACTGAGGACAATTTATCACCCTCCTCTTTATAACAATCTTTTATGTACTTGAAGACTGTTATGATGTCTCCTCTCAAGCCTGGTCTACCTACGATTTTAGGTCAAATTTAGCAACGTTACCTCGATTTAAGCCTGGACCTGTCCACATGACGAAGCCCCCCCCCTTTTTTTTATTTTATTACACTTAGAGGGCTCTTTAAATTAATTTCTTTACTCCATCTCCGACGAGGGAATTAGCGCTGAAATCAGCCTTGCCAGGTTGATTTTGAGGTAGCATGGACGCAATTTGAGGGTATTGGCCTCCGGGAGCCATCCCAGAGTGCTCCATTGTGACCGCTTTGGACAGCACTCTCAACTCAGACGCACTGGCCAGGTAGACAGGAAAAGGTCCGCGAATTTTTGAATCTCATTTCCTGTTTGGCCAGCGTGGTAAGGTGCAGGTGAGTGCAGATCTCATCAGCAGAGGTGACCATGATGGAGTCCCAGGATTGTAAAAGAGCTCCAGCATGGACCGAACGGGAGATACGGGATCTCATCCTGAGCTCCGTTTCAGTAAATGAAATGCCAAAACATTTGAAAAAGTCTCCAAGGGCATGAAGGACAGAGGCTATAACAGGGACGCAAAGCAGTGCTGCGTGAAAATTAAGGAGCTAAGGCAGGCCTACCAGAAAACCAGAGAGGCAAACGGCCACTCTGGATCAGATCCCCGAACATGCCGCTTCTATGATAAGCTGCATGCCATGCCAGGGGGTGCAGCCACCACTACCCCAACCCTGTGCTTTGACTCCATCAATGGAGAAGCACGCAACACGGAAGCGGGTTTTGGGGATGAGGAAGATGATGATGATGAAGAAGAGATTGAAGATAGCACACAGCAAGGAAGAGGAGAAACCAGTTTCCCCAACAGCCAGGATATGTTTTTCACCCTGGACCTGGAGCCAGTAGCCCCCGAACCCACCCAAGGCATGCTCCCGGACCCTGAAGGCAGAGAAGGGATCTCTGGAGAGTGTACCTTTGTAAATATTAGACATGGTTTAAAAGCAAGCGTGTTTAATGATTAATTTGCCCTGGCATTCGCGGCCAGTACAGCTACTGGAAAACTCTCTTAACATGTCTGGGGATGGAGCGGAAATCCTCCAGGGACATTTCCAGAAAGCTCTCCTGGATGTACTCGCAAAGCCTTTGCAAAAGGTTTCTGGGGAGGACGGCCTTATTCCGTCCACCATGGTAGGACACTTTACCATGCCAGGCCAGTAGCACGTAGTCTGGAATCATTGCATAACACAGTGTATGGTCCTGGTGTTTCCTGGCATTCAAACAACATCCGTTCCTTATCTCTCTGTGTTATCCTCAGGAGAGTGATATCATTCATGGTCACCTGGTTGAAATAGAGTGATTTTATTAAGGGGACATTCAGAGGTGCCCATTCCTGCTCGGCTGTTCGGCTGTGGCTGAACAGAAATGTTCCCCGCTGTTAGCCATGCAGTGGGGGGAGGAATGAAGCGATCATCCCAGAGAATTGGGTGTGCGTGGGAGGAGTTATTTGGGTTTGTGCTGCACGCTAACCTGCAAACCGCAGCCCCACCTTTTAAATTGCAAACCCATTTTAAATGGCCAACCCAAAGGCTGCTTGGTATGGGAAATGAGGGCACTGCTGTTTGAAACCATTCCCACACATTATGAAGGTTAAAGAAGCCAAAAGACTGTGGCTTACCATGGCTGCCTGCAAGCTGAATTCTGTTGCCTGGCACTGCGTGAGTGATCTCTCACACCAAGCCGGCAGGCCCTCAACATAAGAGGCAAAATCAGACCTTGTAACGAAAGCACATGTGCTATGTAATGTGAAAAGCACAGTTTAACATGAAAGAGTCTACCATTGTTCTCTAAAAATGTGTCTAACTACTACTCTCCCTTTTTTTTCCTCCACCAGCTGCAAATATTTCTCCTTTGCAGAGGCTAGCAAAGATTAGAAGGCGAAAAAAAACGCACTCAGGATGAAATGTTCTGAGTTCATGCTGTCCTCCCACACTGACAGAGCACAGCAGAATGCGTGGAGGCAGACAATGTCAGAGTGCAGGAAAGCACAATATGAATGTGAGGAGAGGTGGCGGGCTGAAGAGGATAGGTGGCGTCAGCTTGCTGACAGAAGGCAAGAGTCAATGCTCCGGCTGCTGGAGCATCAAACTGATATGCTCCAGGGTATGGTTGAACTGCAGGAAAGGCAGCAGGAGCACAGACCGCCGCTACAGCCCCTGTGTAACCAACAGCCCTCCTTCCCAAGTTCCAAAGCCTCCTCACGCAGACACCTAAGAACATGGTGGGAGGGCCTCCGGCCACCCAGCCACTCCACCCCAGAGGATTGCCCAAGCAACAGAAGGCTGGCATTCAATAAGTTTTAAAGTACAGTGTGGCCTTGTCCTTCCCTCCTCCCGGGCTACCTTGGCAGTTATTCCCCTAGTTGTGTGATGAATTAATAAAGAATGCATGAATGTGAAGCAACAATGACTTTATTGCCTCTGCAAGCGGTGATCGAAGGAGGGAGGGGAGGGTGGCTAGCTTACAGGGAGGTAGAGTGAACCAAGGGGGGGCGGGGAGGTTCATCAAGGAGAAACAAACAGAACTTCCACACCGTAGCCTGGCCAGTCACAAAACTCGTTTTCAAAGCTTCTCTGATGTGCACCGCACCCTGCTGTACTCTTCTAACCGCCCTGGTGTCTGGCTGCACGTAATCAGCGGCCAGGCGATTTGCCTCAACCTCCCATCCCACCATAAACGTCTCCCCCTTACTCTCACAGATATTGTGGAACGCACAGCAAGCAGTAATAACAATGGGAATATTGGTTTCGCTGAGATCTATCCGGGTCAGTAAACTGCGCCAGCGCGCTTTTAAATGTCCAAATGCACATTCTATCACCATTCTGCACTTGCTCAGCCTACAGTTGAACAGGTCCTGACTACTGTTCAGGCTGCCTGTGTAGTGCTTCATGATCCATGGCATTAAGGGGTAGGCTAGGTCCCCAAGGATAAACTATAGGCATTTCAACATCCTCAACGGTAATTTTCTGGTCTGGGAAGAAAGTCCCTTCCTGCAGCTTTTGAAACAGACCAGAGTTCCTGAAGACGCAAGCATCATGTACCTTTCCCGGCCATCCCATGTTGATATTGGTGAAACATCCCTTGTGATCCACCAGTGTTTGCAGCACCATTGAAAAGTACCCCTTTCGGTTCATGTACTAGCTGGCTTGGTGCTCCGGTGCCAAGATAGGGATATGGGTTCCGTCTATCGCCCCACCACAGTTAGGGAATCCCATTGCAGCAAAGCCATCCACTATGACCTGCACATTTCCCAGAGTCACTACCCTTGATATCAGCAGCTCTTTGATTGCTTTGGCTACTTGGATCACAGCAGCCCCCACAGTAGATTTGCCCACTCCAAATTGATGCCCGACTGACCGGTAGCTGTCTGGCGTTGCAAGCTTCCAGAGGGCTATCGCCACTCGCTTCTCAACCGTGAGGGCTGCTCTCATCCTGGTATTCTTGCGCTTCAGGGCAGGAGAAAGCAAGTCAAAGTTCCATGAAAGTGCCCTTACGCATGCGAAAGTTTCGCAGCCACTGGGAATCGTCCCACACCTGCAACATGATACGGTCCCACCAGTCTGTGCTTGTCTCCCGGACCCAGAATCAGCATTTCACGCCATAAATCTGCCCCAGTAATACCATGATTTGCACATTGCTGGGGCCTGTACTTTGTGAGAGGTCTTTGTCCATGTCAATTTTCTCATCACTCTCGTCGCCGTGCTGCAATTGCTGCAATCGCCTCCTCCCCTGGTTTTGCTTTGGCATGTTCTGGCTCTGCATATACTCCAGGACAATGCGCGTGGTGTTCATAGTGCTCATAATTGCCGCGGTGATCTGAGCGGGCTCCATGATCCCAGTGCTATGGCGTCTGGGCTGAAAAAAGACGCGAAACGATTGTCTGCCGTTGCTTTCACGGAGGGGGGGACGGAGGGGGTGCCTGACGACATGTACCCAGAGTCACCCACGACACTGTTTTTGCCCCATCAGGCATTGGGATCTCAATCCAGAATTCCAATGGGTGGCAGAGAGTGCGGGAACTGTGGGATAGCTATCCACAGTGCAACGCTCCGGAAGTCGATGCTAGCCTCGGTACTGTGGACGCAGTCCGCCGACTTAATGCGCTTAGAGCATTTTGTGTGAAGACACATACAATCGACTGTATAAAAACTATTTCTAAAAAACAACTTCTATAAATTCAACCTAATTTCGTAGTGTAGACATACCCTCAGTCTTCTCTTCTCCAGACTATGCAAACCCATATTTCCTCATAGGTCATGTTTTCTAGACCTTTATTCATTTTGGATGCTATCCTTTGCACATTCTCCATTTTTCCAAAAGTGTGGTGCCCAAAACTGTACTCCAGCTGAGGAGTTATCAGTGCTGAGTAGACTGGAAGAATTACTTCTTGTGTCTTGCTCACAACACTCCTGCTAATACATCCCAGAATGATGTTCAATTTTTGCAATGGTGTAACACTGTTCACTCATATTTATTGTGATCCACTATAACCTCCAGATCATTTTCTGCCATATTCCTTTCTAGACAGTGGAGGGTCCAAGAATGAAAGCTCACCGATTAGACAGAATTTTCCCTCTCTCAGTTCCCTCCATGTCAGATAGGGTTTACAGTGGGATGTAGAAAGCAGTAGTGCATCTCTAGGGTCCTACCAAATTCATGGTCCATTTTTTAAATTTCATAGTCATACCATTTTAAAAATCTTGACTGTCATGATTTCAGTTATTTAAATCTTAAATTTCATGGAGTTGTAACAGAACATGAACATATATTGAAAAATGGCAAAATATAAATATGTAAAGGCCTTAAGTCAGCGTTCTCAAACTGGAGGTCCCGACCCAACAGGGGGTTGAAAGCTATTGTGTGAGGTCGGGGTATTGCCACCCTTACTTCTGTGCTGCCTTCAGAACCGTGTAGCTGGAGTGTGACAGTTGCTGGAAGGGTGCTGAGCTCTGAAGGCAGCGCTGCCACCAGGAGCAGCACAGCCTTCAAAGCTGCTGCTCTCTGGCCACCCAGCTCTGAAGGCAGCATAGAAGTAAGGGTGGCAATACTGTGACCCCTCTACACTAGACTTGAGACCCCCTTTTGGGTCGGGACCCCCAGTTTGAGAAATGCTGTATACTTGTATATGCTTTTACCCTATAGTAAAAAAAAAGAGTATAGGATACTCTTTTTTTACTATAGGGTAAAAGCATATACAAGTCTCAAGTCTAGTGTAGAGGGGTCACATAGGATAGGGTAAAAGTACACAAAAGACCAGATTTCACAGGGGAGACCAGATTTCATGGTATGCATTTTTCACAGCCATGAATTTGGTAGGACCCTAATCACCTCTAGAGCAGGAGGAGGATTCATTTTGCCCATGTAGTACTGAAAAGGAACGTTAAGGTTATGAGAGCAACCTGTTCCATAACACCCTTCACCAGATGCTGCATCAGCAGGTGTGAGGAGGTCAACTCCATTGTCAAACACAAAGTGTGAATTGAAGACTCTGTACTGCTACTGTCTTAGAGATCTCAATGTGTGTGATCTCACTGCCCACAAAATTACTGCTCTTTTCACAGTGTGCATAGTAGTGAGAGGAAATGTATCTTAGGTTTTAAATCCCTCTGTTATATACACCTTTATTCATCCATAGACTCTGTTCACATCTAACTTGTGCACTTTTTTCCTGAGGGTGTTTGGATTCAACCACAAGGACAATAATACCATTTCCTATTATGAAAAAGAGTGTGGTGACTTTAGGGATGGAAGCCTGGTTACCACATTGATAGAACGTACAACTGAGGTTTCATCGAGAGCATGCCAAGCTCCAAAAACACCCTCGGACAAGGAGGTTGCCAGTAGGCAAGATACTTTCTGTGAGAAGAGGAAGAGAACTAGCAACTTTGAAACTGAAAGGTGGTTTTATCAGGACTTGTAGTACACAGAACAAGATCATGATAGGAATCTGCATGTTGCCACAGGACTGGTAAGAATGGTAGTCCTCAGGAATCTGGTGTGTAACAGTGAGAGTCTCATGGGTTTCTTGCAGGACAATATGTTTCAGCTACTGACTTGTCTTTGTTGGCCCTGAGCATCATGGTCAGGCCATCTTGTAAAAATACTAGAATGTCCTTTTGTTTCAGTTGAGTTTTCACTGATGTTGTGTGTTCCTAGTAACACTGACATCTAAACCTTGAGTAATACATAGACATCATTTGTGGATTTCCTCTGAGATGCTAGGAAGAAGTTTATCACCTTCTTAGAACAAGTGACTGTACTTCCTCTCAGTTTCCTAGCTGATGGTTAGGCAGCACCGGATATTGGTTCAGGATTAGTTGCATTATTATGTGTATGTTGGGAATCTGAGGTTCTATCTCAGAGGTGGGCAAACTACGGTCCGCGGCCACATCCAGCCCGTATAATGGTCCTGCCCAGCCCTTAAGATCCCAGCTGGGGAGGCTAGCCCCTGCTCCAGCCCCCGCTGCCTCATCTCACCGTGCTGCCAGTGCTCTGGGCGGCAGGGCTGCAAGCTCCTGCCCGGAAGCGCGGTTGCGAGAGTCGCCGGGTACGTGTATTAAATTGCTCTCCGTAGAAATGTGCTACTTATGGAGCACCAGGACTGGCAGCCATAAGTAGTACACCGTAAGTAGCACATTCCTACAGGGAGCAATTCAATACACTACACCTGGGTAGGGAAGGCTGTGCCTCCCCAAACAGCCTGGCCCCCGCCCCCTATCCGCCCCCTCCCACTTCCTGCCCCGACTCCCCTCCCCAGCACCCCTGACCCATCCAACCCCCCTGCTCCTTGTCCCCTGACTGCCCCCTCCTGAGACTCCCCCATCTTCTAACTGCTCCCTGGGACTCCTCCCCTCTATCCAACCCCTGACCCTGTCCCAACCCCTATCCACACCCCCGCAACCTGACAGTCCCCTGGGACTCCCACGCCTATCCAACCACCCCCTGCTCCCTGTCCCCTGAAAGCCCCCCGGGACCCTCTGTCCCTTATCCAATCCCTCCACTCCCCGTCCCCTTGCCATGCCGCTCAGCACCAGGACTGGGAGCCGTAATTTGCACATTCTCATGGGGAGCAATTTAATACACTACACTAGCCCTTCATACAGTTTCGGAACCCCGATGTGGCCCTCAGACCAAAAAGTTTGCCCACCCCTGTTCTAGCTGTATCCAATTTAGATCTAAGAACCAAAACCTGAGGTTTAGTGAAAAGGTGACAATCATTGTGGCCTGTTCCATCACAACCTTCTTTAAGCTCAATGGCTGAGGAGGGGAAAGGCATAAAGGAGGCCTTTTAGACCTTTTTTGAGATAAGGGGACCATAACCTCTGCTTTTGAGTCTCTTTTCTTCACACTTTTTTAGTTTTCCAACTGAAGTTGGATGCAGACAGGTTAATCAACAGATTTCCAACCAGGCTTGTGATGAACTCCAAGTCTAGCTGGTCTAAAAACCGTAAGCACCCATGAAATTAAACCCTTATTCATGCTTAATGCTAGAAGCTTGGCTGAAGATCTGAGGTATCTTGCTCAAAGCCCCAGCTTTAGTTATTTCTCCTTCTCTTTAGAGGATCTAGAGAGGAGACTTTCATGAGAGGTTTTAAGACTTTCTGCTGCCCTTTTAAGTGCAGACTGTGACCAATATCATGTACCAGTTCCTGGGCCAAACCCCTGAGAGTCCCTGAGGGGAACAGTGTATTTCCAGGCAGACAAAGAACAGTCTGCAGACTTGTAACCTGCATTATCTCCCTGAAAATAATAATAGCTACTTTATGGACCCCTATGGGACCCCTGGAAGGAAGGAGGAAGTAGGCCCATCTCCCAGACAAGGGGATCTGAATCACTTCACCAATGCTGCCTGCTACTGGGTACGGGCTGAGTGGAGCCAACTGCACAGAACAAGGAGTGAGCCAGAACCACTGAGGAAAAATGAGTCTCTGCTATAAAAAAGGTCACAGGAGCCCATACCTTTCATGGCATCTGAGGCCTTGCACCTGAAACACCTTGTGGGAAGGGGGGGGAAGTTTTGTGGCCTTCTCAACCACCTCAGCATAGTCCATGTATATGTGCTAGGTGGGAGAAGGAATTTTTTTCTCCTGGTTACTATGGGAGGGAACCTTGGACCTTGCCAATTCCCTTGAGATTGAGAAGGCTCCCGTGAAACTCTTCTGCTTACTTTGCCAGATATGCAAATGGCATCCCATGCTTAGGGGAGAGGCAGGGAAAAGGAGAAGAAAATCATCTTACCCCACTTTCATGCCACTGATTCTGGCTTAGGCTCAGTGAAGGGAGTTTCCATGCAGTCTGCCCACCCATCCCAAGGGTGGACCTTATCCCCTCCCTACCTGGAAACAGAATTTCTGGGGCTTGCTATCTGTCACTTCTCAGAGAGTGTGACATTCACCCTCCTCACAGAGCCAGAAGAATTTTGTTTTAAGTTTAGCAGTTTTGAGGAGGAAAACCCCAAAGCCAATGAAGAAACAGACATTTAATTAAAAATCATTCAAAGATCCTGTGAAATTTCAGCTTCAATGGAAGCCCTGGAGTCTGCCATGTATGCCACTTGGAGGCAGATAATTCTGGGAGTGCTTCCTGAATGGCAATCCTAAACCCAGGTTTAGAACAGAGATCTGTTCTTTCTCCCGTTGCCATGGAGACCCAGAATACCCCACTGTTTTGTGGCCTCCATGTCCAACATGGAGGAGACTGAGAATTAAATACTAACCTCCCTCAGCTCTGAAAAAAGAGAGGCAGCTGCCATGTCAACACTAATTCTTTAAATTGTTTAATCTAGTGAATTGTTCTGATACAGATTAACTTTTATTAACCTTTGAAAATTGAATTTGCATGAGTTCTGATGAACTGATTGAAGGTTGTTTGGTTTCCCTATAGATTCTTTAAGTGCCTTAGTTTCCTCTACTGAAATGCTGGTTTGCTATATCCTACAGCAGTATTCCTCAGTGAGTCCCAACAGCTCTTATTATAAACAATGCAAAGCAACAGTATAGAAATTAGGGAGTGGGAGATATTTTCCCTTTTCCACATGGCTGTACCCTCCAATGTCAAACTGCCAAGCTACATTTAGTTTCCACGTATCTCCATGCTGACACCGACCAGTCCTGCACTTGAATTGCAAGTCTATAAAAAAGGAAAGAGGTAATATGCAATCCTATTGCACCACTGAGGGGGCTCCCACTCAGATTCAGAAACTACTTTACAGTGGCTTGAGTGCATGTCTGTCTGCTGGTTTAACTAGGACTTTACAATCATTTCCATTGCTCTTAAGACAAATAAAATATTAACCATATTGCCAGAGCTGAAAATTTGTTCTCTAAAAGACTAAATAGACTAAGGCTATGGCTACACTGGCGCTTTACAACGCTGCAACTTTCTCGCTCAGGGGTGTGAAAAAACACCCCCGAGTGCAGCAAGTTACAGCGCTGCAAAGCGCCAGTGTAAACAGTGCCCCAGCACTGGGAGCCACGCTCCCAGCGCTGTAAGCTAATCCCCTCGGGGAGGTGGAGTACCTGCAGCGCTGAGAGAGCTCTCTCCCAGCGCTGGCGCGCAACCACACTCGCACTTCAAAGTGCTGCCGTGGGAGCGCTCCTGCCGCACTTTGGAGCTTCGAGTGTAGCCACGGCCTAAAACTGGCTTAAATTCTTGTTACTTCCTTTTGTGCTTCCAGATTTGTTATGCATGTTGGTCCTGATTAATCAAAGCATTTAAGAATATGCTTCCGTCCATTGAAGTCAACAGAATTTAAGAATATGGTAAAGTGCATTTCTGGATCAGGGCCATATTCCCACAGTCAACTGGGTGCTATATATTATTAATTACATATGTTGCTACCCATGACTAAGAACTTCAGTGTTATAATTACAAAGCTTGGTTCTCATGATCTGAGGATGGATAGTGAGTATATCTTACTATGGATGGAAGAGGGAAATGCTATAGATGTTTGGATGGATGAGTTTTGAGAGGAGAAACTTCTTTGATAGCACTTTTTCCTTGTCTAATTATTATTTCACACACTTGTTTATAAGGAACCTAGACATGACTCACTCACTTTTTGTATTGGGTTATTTTGGCTACTTGCATTAAAAAAATAAAAGTAATGCTTTAAAAAAAAAAAGTCAGCCGTAATGGTTATAACAAAAATAAGCAAACACACACACACATACATTTTTCCAGGAGTGTAAAAATGACGTGTGATAAGTTTTGATGATCAACATTAGGCCATCTCTGTCAGAGAAGTAGCTCCTCTTCCCCTCCCCCCCTTTAAGTTGTACTTGCCTATGTTCACAAGATGTTACTGGCAAAAAAGCTTCTTGCAGTCAGTAAGACTACATTCCAGTAACTACAAACCATTATTATCCCAGCTATCCAGTCACTGCTAGGATACCACCATTGACTATTGGCATAGAGCCATAGGTTTGGGAAGGAAGAGTAATCACAGATACTCAGGAGAAATGTTCAGAAGGAACATGGAAGAGGAACAGCAGTGGGTACACTGCCAGAGTAAGTGCCCCTTTCAGGAAGGATAAAGAGAGCTGCACTTTCAGGGTTTAAAGCAAACTTTGAAATCATGGTAGGTGGAAGGGAGACGTGATGCACTGACAGTGACATTTAATTCATAGTCACCTGACAACAGTTATGTAGTTAATAAATCAAAATATGTATCTGTGAAAAATGATACATTCTCAGATTATAAGACAAGACTTCCTTCCAGAGTTATATGGGCACAGGAACGTGAAGAAAAAGATGTAGGAATCCTAATCACCCTCCCTGTACGTAAGAACATAAAGATGGCCATACTGGCTCAGACTAATGGTCCACGTAGCCCAGGACCTGTCTTCTGACAGTGCAGAGGCTTCAGAGGAAATGAACAAAATAGAGCAATTATTGAGTGATCCATCCTGTCATTGAGTCCCAGTTCCTGTACACACTCACGGCTAGTTATCCAGGGGTGCAACAAGGTAAGGTTAGCTTCCATGCTACTAAGCTTCCACAGCAAGTAACAATGCTGTATATAGACACAAACCATATTTAAAATTAATCATGCTATTACCTGGTTACAAGCTTAGAAGACATAGTGCAGATGAACCAAAAGGCTGGATGCAAAAAGATAACTGGGTATATAGAGAGAGATGAGAGACTATGGTGTGACCGAGACATCAAACTAGTAAATGGTAAGTTTGGCACCTGGTAAGGAAGCCACTGCTGCCCCCAAAAACTACAATAGGGAAACCTCAATGTCTGAGAACTGAAACCTGGTCATAAGTGGCTCAGACATGCACAGGGGGAAGAACTTTCATCCTTTGCAACTAGGAGACTCCTGTTAGGACCCAATTGGAAGTGCACTTTCCCATTGAATTCTATGGGCTTTGGATAAGGGTTTTTACCTACATACCTCAAAAAAAGAGATTCTGCTCTCATTTCACTCACAGTGGCAAAGCCTCCAAAAATAGCTTTTCTTCAGTTGCCAAAAATAAATGGTAGAAAGCGACGACAAAGTGTCCATTCTTTCAAGAGAAAGAAGCAGTTTTTGAACATAGTGTCTTGTTGCTGGACTAGTTATGTATTGTAGGATAATCGTGTTAAGAAAAATATTTCTAGCTACTGCACTGGTTGTTCATTGTGTGAATCTCTCATCCTAGATTTTAAATAGATACAAGTAACTTGTCACCTCAAAAAAGTTAATTGAATTTAAGTGGACTGACAAAAGCCTGGTAAGTGCAGGTTGGCAACATATAAGCTTTCCACACAGCATTGTCAATGGACCTCAGTCTTGACCTGCAATATTCCCTACTATTCAAGTCCTGTGACACCACAGAGCACTGCCAATTCACCTCACTATTGATATATAGCATCTGTTATCTTATGCACAGGTGCATTGTCAAGATACAACACCAGATTCTAATCTCCCTTACAGAAGTGCAGATCAGAAGTTACACCATTTACGTCAATGAGTTACACGACTGATACTCATTTAAGGAAGCCAGACCTTAATACCACGTCTCACATTCGAGATTGCTGGGAGCCAAGATTATTTTTTGAAAGAACAGATACAATCTCCATATAGTATGTTGGGAATACAGTATGGAGAATGAAATAATGAGAAATACTGTGTTCCGTTTAGCCCAAGCTTGCAACAGAATCTACATCACCATTATTCAGTGCACCAATCACAGAGACAACTGCAGACCCATGTGTCAAAAACACTGTGTTACAGGCATCTACCAAGAAACAGGTCTATCCCTGTCTCTCCTTTTTTTGTAGTTACTTCAGGGGACTCACGCCTACCTCTCATCTGGCTGAAGGTGGTGATGAATTTGCTGGTCACAGACTTGAGTTCATTATTGGCCAGAGTTATGAGATGTATCCCTTCGGTGACATTCCTCATGACTTTGTAAATG
Organism: Trachemys scripta elegans; assembly: GCF_013100865.1. NCBI lineage: Eukaryota > Metazoa > Chordata > Testudines > Emydidae > Trachemys > Trachemys scripta. Next base: position 85,837,301 of record NC_048304.1, on the reverse strand, counting down.
CCAATAGGGAACATCATCAACTTGCAGTCAGCCAAATCTGTAGTGAAACAAAGAAAAAAGGACACAAACATGCAGAGCAGGATAGTGTGCACAGAATGCTTCAAGTTACTATCATGTTCATACATTTTATTCTATCCATAAGAATTAGAGAACCTCATAAGAAGAGACAGACAAATTGTCAAGCTCCTAATGTTACTGGTGCAGTATCAGTATGCATTTAACAGGGGACATTCCTTACTGAGAGGAGCTTGAGACTGTGCGAGAGGATTATTACAGCCTAAAGTTTACCTAGAGATATGAGCGTATATTAGTTTTTGCTTTGTGGATGCAATTTCTCCACCCCATCGACTTTTTCACAGCATGGAGAATGACATTTCATCTGAGGACCTTTTCTTCACCCAAAACCCTAGCTTGTGCTCCTGCTGCAATGACTCCCATGGGATATTACAGTGATCTAAAATTGCTGGGATGCAAGAACCCGCAACCATTCCCCCTCCTACTCATGAAATGCCCCTCAATTTCTGAATAGAGCCTTGGCCTCCAAGGGTTGGCACAGAGCTAGCCTTTTGGCTCCTGTAGATAGATGGCTTCTTGCACCAAGGCATTACACCAGGGGCATATGCGGCTGCTTTGGGGCTCCATGGCACCAGCACAAAGGGACTCCAGGGGAGCCATGATGTAGGCCAGAGTGGTGAGATGGATCAGGTACATGGGAGATTCATGCAGCACACACACAAGCTGTACAATCAGCTTCTAGTACAAAGTACTTGTGGCTGGTCTGAAAGCTCTGAAGCTTACAATGCACCTTTTAACAATGTACATGTGGTCAGGCAGATAGGAGCAAGGGGAGTGACAGCTGCTGAGAGATAGGAGCCCAGTCCCCTTGTATGAAGGGGCAAGATTCACTCCTGCTGGCACAGGGAGGTGCCAGCAAGGATGGCTGCATCACAGGAGGAGAGGGCATTCACCCCTAGGCACGGCAGGTTATTTTTCACCCAGGATGTCTATAGGAACCCTGCTTGTAGATGCATGAGCTGTCGGAGGCCTGTATCCCCAAAAAGGGAAAAAGATTACTAAGCAAGAGATTTAGACCGAGCTGGATGAGCGACCGACTGAAAGGGGCAATTAGGAAAAAACAGAAAGCGTACAAAGAGTGGAAGAGGGGAGGGATCAGTAAGGAAACTTACCTTAGTGAAGTCAGAGAATGTAGAGATAGAGTGAGAAAGGCCAAAGGAGTTGGACTTAGCGAGGGGAATTAAAAGCAATAGTAAGAAGTTTTACAGCCATATAAATAGGAAGAAAGCAAAGAAAGAAGAAGTGGGACCGCTGAGGACTATAGCCGGAGAGGAGATTAAAGATAATCTAGGCATGGCGCAATATCTCAATGAATATTTTGCATCGGTGTTTAATGAGGCCAATGAAGGTATTAGGGATACTAGCACCGTTACAGAGGGGCATACAGGATGGGGGATTACCGCATCCGAGGTAGAAACAAAACTAGTACGCCTTAATGGGACTAAGTCGGGTGGACCGGACGATCTTCATCCGAGAATATTGAAGGAATTGGCGCGGGAAATAGCAGGCCCATTAGCGACTATATTTAATGAATCTGTAAACTCGGGGGTGGTCCCGTTAGACTGGAGAATAGCCAATGTGGTTCCTATTTTCAAGAAAGGGAAAAAAAGTGACCCGGGTAACTATAGGCCTGTTAGTTTAACATCAGTAGTGTGTAAGGTGCTGGAGAAGATTCTGAAAGAGAAACTAGTTGAGGACCTTGAGGTTAATGGCAAATGCGATAAATTACAGCATGGTTTTACGAAGGGCAGATCGTGCCAAACGAATCTGATCTCCTTCTTTGAGAAAGTAACGGACTTATTAGATAAAGGAAATGCGGTGGACCTAATATACCTGGATTTCAGTAAAGCGTTTGATACAGTACCCCATGAGGAATTATTGGTTAAAATGAAAAACATGGGGATCGATATGAAAATCCAGAGGTGGATAAGGAATTGGTTAATGGGGAGAATGCAGCGGGTCGTATTAAAGGGTGAATTGTCGGGTTGGAGGGAGGTTACTAGTGGAGTGCCTCAAGGTTCGGTTTTGGGACCCATTTTATTTAATCTATTTATAACTGACCTCGGGACCGATTGCAAGAGTGGGCTGATAAAGTTTGCGGATGATACGAAGGTGGGAGGAGTTGCAAACTCGGAGGAGGATAGGGATATTCTGCAGGGAGACTTGAATGAGCTTGTGAATTGGAGTGTCAGAAATAGGATGAAATTTAATAGTGAAAAGTGTAAGGTGATGCACTTGGGGATAAGTAATAAAAATTTTAGTTACAAGATGGGGACGCATTGGTTAGAAGTAATGGAAGAGGAGAAGGACCTAGGGGTCCTTGTGGACCGCAGGATGACTATGAGTCGACAATGTGACGTGGCGGTGAAAAAAGCCAATGCGGTCTTGTGATGTATTAGGAGAGGTATATCTAGTAGGGATAGGGAGGTCCTGCTTCCGTTGTATAAGGCGCTGGTGAGACCTCATTTGGAGTACTGTGTGCAGTTCTGGTCTCCAATGTTTAAAAAAGATGAACTCAAACTGGAACGGGTGCAGAGAAGGGCGACTAAGATGATCAGAGGAATGGAAAACCTGTCGTATGAAAAGAGATTAGAGGAGCTTGGGTTGTTTAGTCTGACAAAGCGAAGGCTGAGGTGGGATATGATTGCTATCTTCAAATATATCAGAGGGGTTAATACAAGGGAGGGAGAGGAATTATTCCAGCTTAGTACTAATGTGGACACGAGAACGAATGGATACAAACTGGCCGGCGGGAAGTTCAGGCTTGAAATTAGACGAAGGTTTCTGACCGTCAGAGGGGTGAAATATTGGAACGGCCTTCCGAGGGAAACGGTGGGGGCAACGGACCTGTCGGGTTTTAAGATTAGGTTGGACAAGTTTATGGAGGGAATGGTTTAAGGGTAAAACATAGTAGCCAAGGAAAACCAAGCAATGGTACGTGAATAGCATAATGGCCAACAAGGGTCAGGCTAGAGACTCTTGCCTATATGCTCGGGGTATTACTGATCGCCATATTTGGGGTCGGGAAGGAATTTTCCTCCAGGGTAGATTGGCTCAGCCTCTGGAGGTTTTTCGCCTTCCTCTGCAGCATGGGGCAGGGATCACTAGCAGGAGGGTCTCAGCCGATTGAAGTCACTAAAACACAGGATTGGGGACTTCAACAGCAGAGTCCAGGGAAGGGTCTTGCGGCCTGCAGCATGCAGGGGGTCAGACCAGATGATCATAATGGTCCCTTCTGACCTTAAAGTCTATGAGTCTATTGTAAAGGCTGCAATGGATGGGTATGTAATGAATTAGAGACTCCTCAGCCATCCTGTCCAGACTCCTCCCTGGACACTTTTGGACTTACACTGGCTGCCTGCAGGAGGAGGCAGTGTTGCTGCTCCCATGGTACAGCTGTAGCCTCCCACTAGTACCCCCCATTTAAACTGACAGAAGCGTAAATTAGAAGCGATGATTTATATTTCTGCTGTTAAAACTGATCGGGCTAGCCACTGGTCTTTGCTGTCAGTTTGTTGTTTTGGATTGTTCCTCACAGACAGTGGAACATGCCCCTCCTGCTACTCTTAGCAAGGATCAATAATTTCTCCTTGGCCTTTTGGTGAAGGTCAAGTATAGCATCTGTTGCTCTTTTATCTCTCTGGGGGAAATGAGGAAAAAGATGGATTACACCTCCCTAATGTATTGTGGTGAGGGCCCTAGAACACCTATAAAAATAAATCAAGTACCTCAGAATTTCCTTGAGCAAAAAGCACATCATGTGATTTTGCCTCCTTAGAAGTGATTAGAGGGCCTTAGTGTAACTGAGAGTTGGTTTCCTTTTTAGGGGAGTAGGGGGGATTGTTTTGTGATGCTAACAAACTGCCCAGTTCAGAAGGCAAGCAATCAACATCTGCCTCTCCAGTATGTTGCTGTTCATTGAATTTTTCTCCCTAGCTCCCTCAAGCCCCTACTCGCATCTATCTCCACTGTATTAATTTGCACTACAGACATATACAGTACTCAATCTACTATTGTACACAGGTATGTTTAGCAGAACAAAGCATAGTATGCAAGAAGCACAGCTGGTTTTGATGAACTTGAATTCTTATAATCACTTTGAGGTTAATCCCAAGTAAAAAACAATCTGCCTCAGTTTACAGTGTAAACACGCAATGATTAATGACCTGATTAAAGTCCACATTTATTACATACTCCATGTTGTATCTACAATCATAATCCCACACTAATTCATATTGATTTTTAAATATGCAGATAAACACTTATCCATCTTCTTTTCTTTGTCTCTATCCCTCCCACCTTACCAATGCTAAAGAAAGTGTATAAGTGTCAGAAAATGGGAAATCCTTTGTTCTAGAAGCTCCCCTCCTCCCCAGAACGATGGGCCTTTAATCATGCCAGAAGGCTTTACATAAGCCAGATTCAAAGGGCATAATGCAACAGGTCCATTCCCCATATAGATTCAGAATCACCTTTGCTGACTTTAGTGACAACACTGTATGGCTTTTCCTGCAGAGCCATCACAGATAGGAAACCATGAGCTCATGCTTCATGGACATAATTGAGAACCAGATTCCAACCGCAAAGCTTCCTGTGGAGCTCAACTGCATTCCAGTTGTCTTAAGTAAAGATAAGAGGCTTGCACAGGTGAAACTGAGCACAGGCTTTCACCTGCAGAGTCTTCATCACTGATGATACATGAGCTAGAATTGGGGTTTTCACAACAAATTTTTTGGTGACCTCAGAGTGCGGCCACCAACTTTTGCTGGTGGCCACTAAGACAGTGTTTCCTAAAATACTTAACTAACTTTAGAAAAACAAATACCAGTAAATATGCACATATACATGTCCAAATCATAGTAATTTATTTATGTAGAGGTTAAAAAGGAATTCAGGAGAGCTGGCTGTTTCTCAGAAGGGACAATATTAAAAGCACAATTTCAAACTACCCCGAAGCAAAGGAAAGATAGGAAGAACAGTAAGAGGCCAACATGGCTCCATCAGGAGTTCTTTAATGACCTGAAAATAAAAAAGGAATCCTACCAAAAGTGGAACATGGACAAATTGCTAAGGAGGAGTACAAAAGAACAACACAAGCAGGTAGGGACAAAATCAGAACAGCAGAGGCACAAAATGAGTTACACTTTGCAAGGGATATAAAAAGACAACAAGAAGTTCTTTAAATACATTAGGAGCAAGAAACAAAGAAAAGTGCAGGTCCTCTACTTCACTGTGGAAGGAGAGCTAAAAACTGATGACATCAAGAAAACTGAGGTGCTTAATTCCTATTTTGCTTCAGGCTTCACTAAAAGAGTTAATGATGACCAGATACTCAATGCACTTAATATTAACAAGGGGGAAGAAACACAAGACAAAAGGGAAAGAACAGGTAAAAGAATATTAAGCTAAGTTAAATGTACTGTATTCAAGTCAGCAGGGCCTGATGAAATTCATCCTAAGGTACTTAAGGAACTAGCTGAAGCAATCTCAAAACCATTAGCAATTATCTTTGAGAACTCCTGGAAGGCGGGCAAGGTCCCAGTGGTGTGGAGAATGGCAAACACAGGGCAAGTATACACTAGAAACTTACTGCGGTAGTACATGTCCACACTACCCTCCTTCTGTCCGTGGTGCGTGTCCTCACCAGGGGCCCTTCCACTGACTTAAGATGGGGGGGGGGGGGGAGAAGAGAGAAGAGGTGTGAAATTGACAAGAGTAACAGCCAACAGCTGATAAGTAAAAACAGCATCTAAACAGATGCTGCATCGCTCTAATTACTCTCGCATAAAACCTATACCTCTTGTGGAGGTGAAATTATTATGTCGGTGTAGTCAGGCACTTACATCAGTCAGAGCAAGGCTGTAGTGTGTACACTGACATAATTAGGTCGATGTAAGCTGCCTTATGTCGACCAAGGCATAGTAACTAGGTAAGTCAATCTACGCTACGCAACATAACTTAGGTTGAGTTACTGCGGGGCCTACACCACCTTACTTTTCTCGTCGGGCGTAGAGTACAGGGATCGACTGGAGAGCGATCTGCTGTCGATTTAGCGGGTCTTCACTAGACCCACTAAATCAACCGCCAGTGGATCGATCTCAATCCCAGCTGTAGTGTAGACATAGCCTATCTTTAAGAAGGGGAACAAGGAGGACCCAGGGAATTATAGACCAGTTAGCCTAACTTTGATACCTCAGAAGATGCTGGAACAAATTATTAAACAATTAATTTGTAAGAACGTAGAGGATAATACAGTTATAAGGAAGAGAGAGCATGGATTTGTCAAGAACAAATCATGCCAACTCAACCTAATTTCCTTCTTTGACAGAGTTCCTGGCCTAATGGATGGGGGAAAAACAGTAGATGTGATATATCTTGATTTAATAAGGCTTTTGACACAGTCCCCCATGAAATTCTCATAAGCAAACTAGGGAAATGTGGTATAGATTAAATTACTATAAGGTGGGTGCACAACTGTTTGAGAGACCATACTCAAACAGTAGTTGTCAATGGTTTGCTGACAAATTGGGAAGGGGTATGCAGTGGAGTCCCGCAGGGGTCAGTCCTGGGTCCAATAGTATTCAATCTTTTAATTAATGACTTTGATAACATAATGGAGAAGATGCTTATAACATTTGCAGATGACACATGGCTTGGGGGAAGGGGAAGTTACAAGCACTTTGGAGGACAGGATTAGAATTCAAAATGACCTTGACAAATTGGAGAATTGGTCTGAAATCAACAAAATTAAATTCAATAAACACAAGTGCAAAGTACTTCACTTAGGAAGAAAAAAAATGGACAACTACAAAATGGGGAATTACTGGCTAATTGGTAGTTCCACTGAAAAGGATCTAGGCAGGGGTTATAATGGATCACAAATTGAATATGGGTCAACAATGTGACAGTTGGGAAAAAGGCTAACATCATTCTGGGGTGTATTAACAGGAGTATCTTATGTAAAACATGGGAGGTAACTGTCCTCCTCTCCTTGGCACGGGTGAGGCCTCAGCCGGAGTACTGTGTCCAATTCTGGGCAATACACTTTAGGAAAGATGTGGACAAATTGGAGCAAGTCCAGAGAAGAGCAAGTTTTAGAAAACCTGACCCGAGGAAAGGTTAAAAAAAAAAAAAACTGGGCATGTAAGTCTTCAGAAAAGAAGACTGAGGGGGGACCTGATAACAGGCTTCAAATACGTTAAGGGCTGTTATATAGATGAGATAATCAATTGTTCTCCATATCCAGTGAAGGTAGGATGAGAAGTAATGGGCTTAATGTGCAGCAAGGGAGATTTAGATTAGACATTAGGAGGGTTAAAAGTCCCACTGCAATACACAGGTAAAAGGAAGTAAGTGGGCACCTGGCCAAAAGAGCCAATGGAAAGGCTAGAATTTTTTAAAATTGAAACGACCCCCCTTTTGTCTGTCTGTTATTCTCAGGGAGAAGCAAACAATGCAACTATGCTGTAAGAAGCTTGGGGCCAGATATGAAAAATCATTGGCATCATACCTAGAAACTACTCATTTGAAACCCCAGATATGTAAATAGATCAGGAAATGTCTAGGAAGATGCAATCAAGTTCATCTCCTTTTATTTCTTTATGGCTCGTGGACTCCTCTGTGCTAACCCCAAATGCTTTTGTTTTGCTTGTAACCTTTAAGATAGAGTTCAAGAATGTTATTCTTGATGCTTAATCCTTGTAAGTGGTGGGTTTTTTTTTTTTTAAACTCTAGCAATAGGTTCCAAATGTTATTAAAAACGAAGAAAGAAAATACATTTACCTTTTTTAAGAACATGATTGGATTTTTGTGACTTAAGAGGTTTGTGCACATGTTATTTAAATTAGCTGGTGGCAACAGCTCATTTCCTTTGTTTTTCTTCTCAGCTCTGCCACGGAAGGGGGATGAAAGGGCTTGAGGGTACCCCACAGGAAGGAATTCCCAAGTGTGCCTTCCTGGGCTCTCAAAGGGGTTTTGCACTTGGGCGGTGGCACCATCTACCACTCCAAGGTCAGAGAAAAGCTGTAACCTTGAAAGTTTGATACAAGCCTGGAGTGGCCAGTATTAATTTTTAGAATCCTTGCAGGCCCCCACCTTCTGCACTCAGTGCCAGAATGGGAAATCAGCCTTGACAGGATGTGTTGACTGACACTGTATGTTTGGCTCCTTAAATTTGTTCCTATGCTCCCCTTACCTGTCCTCTAAAGGGCTAGGCCCACACTGGAGTGATTACCACTCAAGAGCACATGCGTCTTGAGCTCCCTGAGGGTTCACTCCTCTTAGGAGAGTATAGCAAGCTCTCCCTTCCATGAGCAGCCAACTCTATTGGTCAGTGCAAAGGGAGGGGAAGGGACACAGCTATAGCCCCATCTCCTTCCTATCTCATTTGGAATGTCTGGGAATTAATCTGCAGACTATGAATTATTCAGTGTAGCAGTACCACCTACCCAGTCTGGCTTCAAGCTGGCCACTGCCTCAGTTTCTCCTCACTCTGCTTGAATCTTCTGACCTGCCAGTCTGGTTTGGTTGCTGCAGAGAGTTCACCCTCCAGGTAAGTCACAAAGAAAAAGTCCATCCCTTTTAGGGTATCCAAGTCCAAAACAGTCTTCCACGCATAGTCTAAAGCTAGCCACAGCCCTTCCTTCCTGAAGGTCTATCTATATGACTTCCCAATAAACTTCAGGCCATCCTCTGGGCTTCGCTTTCACCCCTCTAGCTCTCATGGACTCCTTTGAGTCTCTCTCTACTGACCACTAATGCTCAGGACTTCCTATCTGGAGTCTCCCTTCTCCCTCTTCTGGCTCTCTGGGCTTATTTAATCTCCAACCCAGAAGGCCTAATTTAGTCACTTGACCTACCTGCTATGTGACTTTGCTCATTTTCTGCACATGGTGAGGTGAGCTAAATATGTCACTGGTAGGGCTGGCCCATGTCCCCTTAGAGGGCCAGTGACCATGACACATTCCAAAATACTTGAATAATGAATTTACGCAACGGGCAACAACTCATGAGCAGATGTGAATGTTACTGGCTGCCAGTTATTCACCCAGTTCTAATGATTATTTTCTGCTTATATTCCTTCCACTATATGTTCGTGCTGGGGGCGGTGCTAATGATAATGAAATAATTTCTTCGTTCTGATTTTTTGAGGCACAGTATGAAATGTTTTACTAGAGCCCAGATCATATCCACTGCATTCTCCTGATAAATCCAGGTGCAGTGCCCTCTCAAAATTACTTCTCTAGTCGTAAGATTTACATAGTATTAGAAAAGTCTCATATCCAAGGCTGAAAGTGGAAAAAGAAATGATTGTAACTAATTATGGACAAAGTACTTCTCTGCCAATCTGTCCCTCTCCTTGAAAAATAAATCTCTCTTCTCTAGTATTTCCCTCCATCTATTTATGCCCAGATCCTCTTTCTGCCTTTCCTCATATTTTATGCCATTTTAAGAAATTCCTTGCCTCCTCATTATCCATTGGGAGGCATTTCACTTTTTTGTTAGGTTCCATGTGATAAAGATTGTGCCACTTCTACGATAAGATCTTCACACATGGATCCTCCTCAGTTTCCCTTTAGAATCCCAGATCAATATGTAGGGAGTTGTAACACCAAAGGGCTGAGCTGAGGGAGTTTACTCTTTAGTGGGCAAAGTACAAAGGGAAACTCAGGAGGATGTCAATTTCCCTTTCCAGCACTTAGTTTGGACAGCAACCTCAACTGAGCTGGGGATCTCGGTTAACACGAGCGTAAACAATAAAGTAAAATGAATCTTGGGTGAAATTCACTCCTCTGCAGAAGGTCTGTGCACATTTATGTCCTCAAAACAGTTCTTACATGGAATTAGAGTGGGACTTCAGTGATGCACAGGCTTTGTGCTGGCCCTATGCAAAGGGATGAATGTTACCCCCCCCCCCCGTGTGCAAATAATTCCTGTTTATTTCACTTTGCTTCCTGGCTCACATAAGATGAGCTGTGGGGAGCTAGAAAGGCATCAGTACATCACAGGAAACCCACTTTGGTGCTGATCCAGTTCCCACTAAAGTCAACCGAGAGAGACTGCTTGATTTCAACAGGAGTCTGATCCAGCCTTTGACCCTAATTCTTATCAACTCTTATTGAGTCAACTAGTTTTACCATCCTACCTCCTAAACATTCTGTCTCTCTTTTGGGATCTTGACCCCACAATATGAAATATTCCTGTCTACAATGGAGTCCATGGTTTCTATGAATTATCACACTTCATATGATCTCAGTGTGATTCCACTATAAAATATTCAGAGTTTCACACACAAAAATCTGAGCATCCAATTAGCTCTCAAGCATATATTTTTCCACCCATCATATTCTTTTGTGTTCTTAAGAATAAGAAGATCAATACTGCATTAAATTGTGATCATAGTACATTATTTTATAGGACAGGTCCAAATTATTTTTATGAATAACAATGTTTATCTTTCATCTGACACTTCAGTTAAACAATCCAGTATTCCTGTGATAGGAAAGACTGCCCATCAAGAAATTAAATTCAATATAGATTAGTATTAATAAGAAATAGGGAATTATAGAAAGAAATATTTACTTATGACTGGAACAACAAAAAAAGAGAGAAGCCTTCATAGCTGATATTTGAAAGAAAGAGACAACAAGGAGGGAAAGTAGTCTTGTGATTACAGCAGGATACTGGAATTTAGGAGATCTGGGTTCAATTTCCAACTCTGCCACAGTCTTCCTTGCATAAATCTTACCATTTCCATGTCTCAATTTCCTCATGTGATAAAATTACTTACCTACCTCACAGGGGTGCAGTGAGCATAAACTCATTCATATTGGTTAGCTGCTCAGGTACTACCGTGACAGGAGACGCACACACTCCTGAAGTACCTACACAGCGTGATAGCGTTCACATGGACTTTAGTGTATGCAGAGGAAAGCTAACATATAAGCAAGATTGTAAGAGCTTTAAAAGAATACATGAAGAGACAGAGGATGGGAACACATACTGTTTAATAAGCAAAGACAGAGTTCCACTCAATGTAGAACAACACTGGGACAGACATACAATGGATACAGGGGGTGAAGATGGGGATATAACTGGGGAATTTGGACAAACCTGAGTCCACATTTACACCCTAGAGTTATCTTAAATCTGTGACTGCAAGAGTGTACCTTATCTGGCTGTGCTGTTTACACGAGATGCTATTTTCTATGGTTTAGTTTTGATTTAATATGGTTTTCTCTTGATTTTTCTAATATGTTTTCTTTATTTAAAGGGCCACTTGCTGTTTTAGATATAAATCACTGCTGTACATTTGCAGAGACATGGAACACCTTCTGCTCGGGGGAGGTGTGTGTGTGTGTGGGGGGGGTAGGTAGGAGGGGCTTAAGTGGTAATTGACCTGGAGCCCTTGGTCAGAGCCATAGGGTAAAAGACCGCCCCCAGGAAATACTGCCATTGCCAGGCTCTTCCCAGCAGACAGTAAGGTCTTGTGGGAAACTCCCTGTTGGACAAGTTATACAGAATTTAATAGAAAATTACAACCTACAGTAATTTCCTACAGAACCCTAGTGGTGTCATTTATTAAATTGCATAGGACTTTTTCCTCACAGGCTGGGTGAGCACAAGACTTGACAGGAATAGGTGACCAAAGTTTAAAATTCTCTAATAATGTCATTGGAAATAAGATCTTCTATGTCAATATACAATATTCGTCTGCTCATTTATAGGGTCTGATTCAAAGGCCATTGAAAGCAATGGAAGTCTTTACATTGACTTCAATGGGCTTTAGATCAGGCCCATAGGTTGCATCTATACCAGCATACTTTGTAGCGGTCATTCCTCATTGCAGCCGTTTCCCGCATGTAAGAAGCTGTCTGAACAGACAGGATTCAGATGATTTTACCATTGCACTGTCTAACCCTACATCAGTGAATTATGGGTCCTAAATTTGCTAAGAGGACCAGAACAGGTTCCTTTAAGTCAGAAATACTCATTAGCCATTCTGTTCTTATTTTGCTATTAATTTTTGTCATCAAGATGAAATATCACAGCCAATGATTTATTCTTACTTCCAAAGCAATCTACATTAGAACAACATTAAGCTATATGAAGTGACAGTAGAAGGAAAACATGACAGGAATTAAAGAAAAGAAAGAAAAAAAAGAGAAACAACAGCAAGTCTAATTAGAAGCAGCAAGATTTGGGAGACCATACAATAATCAGCAGTGATAAGCCTGCATTTGAATCCAGTTTCAAAATCTCCTCATTCATTTTTCCACTGTCAGGGTGTGGAGGGTTTGGAGGAATCATGAGAATGAGGTGAATTCATCAAATAACCTAGTTTTAGCCACTGTTCAGAAATGAAACTGCACCACCTACTGGATTTCTATCCAAACTGAATCAAGTCAATTACAGGTTTGCTCGATAACACCAATATTTCTGACTTGTCTTTATGTTTGTTTTAAATTATTTTAACAATTAAGTATTCACAAGTAGTAGCCAGTCTCAGTTTAGGTATAAGTCTCTCTTGATCTCAGTCATAGGTCCCTCAAGGAAAGAAATCCATTGCCAAACGCCACATCATTGCCAATACGGTGGCTCTCTTCTTGCAATCTCCCCGTATGGGAATTCATTTGTAAAGATAAATTTGGGATTGACAGTAACCTGCAAAGGAAATACAAAAAAAACGAAAAAGGATTCTGCACCCTTTTTTGCTTCATTCTGATGTATAAAGAAAGCCTGAAAGGTATTTTTGTTTGTTTAAAAGAAAAAAGAAAAAGGGGGGGGGGTTTCCCCCCGCTTTGTTCATTAAAGTAGGAAGTGAAGCCCTGTATAGTCTAGAATAGTTTATAGTGATTGGAGAACTAGTAAAAGTGTGATATCACAAGAGGAAAGAACATTAAAGTTGAGTATCTAAGAAGGGAAGGGATTGATTCTTGCTTTTTGTTTAAAAAAAGCAAACAAAAACCTATTTAACTGCAGTGACTAATTAAGATTTTGGAGAAAAAGACCTCATTGAGACATGAGAAAAATCAAGCATGGGAATAAGTGTTTGCAAGGCAGATCTTGAGGTTGTTTTCCTATAAAAATTGTTAAAAGGTTGTTAAGGGTAATAGGGTGTTGACATTTAATACAGCTAGCACCTAAATATTTTTAAATCTCCCTATAGATTTATACATTTTAAATGCCAGAAATGATGACTTTGACCATCCAAGTCTGACTGAATTTTACCCAGCAATTCCTGCATTAAGCCCATAATTTCTGGTTGAGCTGTAGCATATCGTTTAGAAGGATATCCAATCTTGATTTAAAGTGACCAATTCCCCATCAAATGACAGAGAACGAACCACATTCCTTGGTGAGATATTCCAATGATTACTCATTCACTGGTAAAAAAGTACTGCTTATTTCTAACTTATCTAGCTTGAGCTTCCAGACATTTTATCTTGTTATGCCTTTGTGTGCTAAATTAAAAAGAGCCCTCCTACTATCAGTAATCTTTTACCCCTAGGTACTTTTTGAATGTGATCAAGTCACCTCTTAACTGTCTCTTGGATAAACTAAATAGATGGAGCTTCTTTACACAAGATACAATTTTTTTTTAATTAAATGTTATAAAGTCTAGAGACGTTACTAAGCCAGTTCATGCCACAATACAGTGAATTCCACCAACTCCCCACTGCCAAGTAACAAATGACCATCTCCTATAACTTCAAGGCAACTTCTGATCCACCACTCAGCCTTAACTTTGACCTTTTACTTTTTAAAATAAACAGGCATATCAGCCTAAACTACTGACATAAGGGAGGCACACATTTTCTCTGAAATGTGGTCAGTAAGGCCCGAAGACTGTTCTGGTGGAATTTAAACTGGTCAGTTCCATGTCCACCACCTCTGTAAAATATATTTTCAATACCAATTAGGCCAAATCTGATATTCTGTACTCAGCCCTTATTCAGGCAGAAGTCTGTCTCAACACACCCAGTATTGCCAACCCGGAGCATTTATAAATCAAGAGTCAGGCCCCCCAAAAATCATGAGATTTTTAGTAAAAAATAAAGTTTGGGTGCTTTTTATTTGCTTTCTGGTTTCTGTGCCTTTAGGGTGCACTCAAATCATATTTTCAAGTTTTCTCTGTAACCATAAGAAAATTAGAAACTTGACCTTTCTTTTCATTAAAGATGTGATTCCCAGAATTGGGCGATTCTGGGAGCTGGGGTTTTAAGAAAAAACAAATATTGTGAAAGTTGTCAAAACTGGTACATATATAGAAGGGTGAGATTGAGAATCAAAGGTAGTTTTTCTGGTAGGGATTTATTGTTAAATGCTGTTGGAGTAGTGGTATTAGTGGTCCAACTGTAAAATCTTACAGTATGACTGTAGAGGTCCAGACTCACCCCTGCGGCACCCCCTACTGGTTGCTTCGGGGAATCAGCTCATCCAGCATCTGGAGCGCCCTCTGCAGGCCAGTGATCCGCCTTGTCCTCTGCTGGCCCCCGTGTCCCTCCCAGGACCCGGTGCCCCTATTACTGGGATGCTACCCCCTGGCAGTACCCCACAGATCTGGGTTTCCCCTCCCTGGAGAACCCCTACCACTACCCCCACCTTGCCTCAGCACTAGGCCACTGCCAGTCACCAACTAGCCCCCGGTCCCTGGGGCAGACTGCAGTATAGGCCACTCATCACTGGCAAGGGGGGTTTGGACCTGCTGCCTTGGACTAGCCCTGGGCTGCCCTCTGCAATCCCCAGTACCCCTTGACCTCCTACTAGGCCGCAGCCTGGGACTATCCAGGCTGGAGCTCCCCAGCCTATCCCCAGCCCTGCTCCACTCGGGTATTCTGTCTCTAGGTCACTGCAGCCAGGCCCTTCTCCCTCTGAAGACAGAAAGAGACTGCTGAGCTCAATGCCCCTCTGCTATGTACATTGGCCAAACTGGACAGTCACTACGCAAGAGGATAAATGGACACAAGTCAGATATCAGGAATGGCAATATACAAAAACCTGTAGGAGAACACTTCAACCTCCCTGGCCACACAATAGCAGATGTAAAGGTAGCCATCTTACAGCAAAAAAACTTCAGGACCAGACTGAAACTGCTGAGCTCCAGTTCATTTGCAAATTTGACACCATCAGATCAGGATTAAACAAAGACTGTGAATGGCTTTCCAACTAAGAAGCAGTTTCTCCTCCCTTGGTGTTCACACCTCAACTGCTAGCAGAGCACCTCACCCTCCCTGATTGAACTAACCTCGTTATCTCCATACTGATTTATACCTGCCTCTAGAGATTTCCATTACTTGCATCTGAAGAAGTGAGGTTCTTACCCACGAAAGCTTATGCTCCCTATACTTCTGTTAATCTTAAAGGTGCCACAGGACCCTCTGTTGCTGAGCTCTTGGCTCCCAGCCTTCTTATACAGAGCCAGCTGAGGCCTGATTGGGGCGTGGCCCAGCTGTGGCTACTTCCCCAATCAGCCCAGTAGCTTTTCCCTTTGCCCCAGCCCTCTGCCAGGGCTGTTTTAAGCCTTTCAGGGCAGGAGCAGAGGACCACCCCGCTACAATGACTTATCAAGAGTTTGTCAAGGACACCCAGAGCCTAGGATGAATGCTCTTATGTAGCTAGTAAAAATTTCTATAAATATATCAACCTTGTTACTTTAAAAAAAACAAAACAAAACAAAACACACACTTGGTGAATAAAGAGGATTATTTTTGGTAATTTAACTTTGGGTGAGATAGGGCACTTTGTCACCATTGGGGATTTCATGCCAGTAATGTGTTGGATGGAAACTTCTATTTTCATTGTCTTTGGGGAATGAAGTTTTTCACTTGCTGTGGCCCATGCAGTACAAGGAAGTCCCTCGGGCTACTGCTCAAGTGGGTTCACAGTCCTGGATCATCTAGACTTAAGTAACTAAACTCAGCAGCAGCAGCTGTTTCTTGCGCCTCCACCACACCCTTCTCTGATCTACACTTTTCTTCAGGAATGTGCATGGTTACATCCATTTGAGATGGGAGATATGGATGCTGCAGTAGCTGCCAGGTCACCTGCACTCTGACTAACTGGAAGATCAGGCATCTCCTCACCACTCACATCCTCACTGGGGCCGGAAGGCTCACCGTGAACATTTGTGTCTATATCTATTTATCTATCTCAGGAGAGCTCCTTCCTGCTTAGATAGAAAAGCTTCTTTTGAATGCCGTCCCAGAGGGGCATTTTCTTCTTTCACTCATGACTGCTGTTCTGTGCCAGCTATAGCAGTTCTCAACACTCAATTGAAGAGGACAAATAAGCAGGCTGGTAGCAGAGCCTGAGTGAGGGAAGATATCAGCATCTTAAGGTCCTAACTGGCTCCTACTACTTCAGTTGACTGCCTGTTCTCCTCAAGTGGGCTCAGGGAAGCAGCAGGAAACAGGAAGCTCCCAGAGAGGCTGGTGTTAATCAGTTCAGACTCCTGGGGGTGCCAGAGAGGTACATAAGAGGCAGCTCCTCCTCTCTCCCTGCAGCTCCTGCTGCTTTCTGTTATTCCTTCTCACCTTTTCTCCTGCCTGCCCGTTATGTCTCTTGTGTCCTCCTTCCTCTAGCACAGCACTCCACTCTATGCATCTAGAGCAGAGAGAATACATATGCACCAGCAGCAGACAAATTTTCTACACTCTGGGTCCTAGTGGCACTCCCCCCCCCCCCCCCCCCCACACAGTCTGCACCTGAGGCGACTGCCTCAGTTCACCTCATGGTAAGGCCAGCCCTGACTGGGAGACAACCTTAGGGAAAAAAGCCAGGTGAGGCCTGAGCTGAACCTTGTCCTTATGGAATACAGTGTAAGGAGTCTCTGATGTGAGGGCCCTGAGCGCCGACACTCTCCTAGCTGAGGTTATTAACACCAGAAACACTACCTTGTATGAGAGAGAAAGCAGGGAGCACGTCGCCTGTGGCTCAAATGGTGGACACGTCAGTCTGGAAAGTACTAGATTAAGGTCCCAAGCCGGGATAGGCTGTCACACTTCGGGTATAGTCTGTTGAGACCTTTAAGGAAACAGCTGACCATTGGGTTCACGAAGACTGAGTAGCCATCCGCGCCTGGATGGAAGGTGGAGATGGCGGCCAAGTGGATCCTTATGGACAGAGCCTGTTGCTTAAGATGGAGCAGGTGGTCCAGTATAAATGGCACTGAGGCGAGCGTCGGCGACTGATGGTGCTACTCCGACCAGATGGAGAACCTCTTCCACTTGGCAAGGCATGTCGCCCTTGTGGAGGGCTTTCTACTGCCAAGGAGAACTTGCCTGACTTGATCAGAGCAGGACAGCTACACCGCATTCAGCCATGGATCTTCCACACAGTGAGGTGGAGTGACTTGAGGTTTGCGTGCCGAAGGCGGCCGTGATCCTGCATGATTAGGTCCGGGACGAGTGGTAGGGTGACCGGAGTTGCCACGGACATTTCCAGGAGTGATGTGAATTAGTGCTGGCGTGGCCAGGCTGGAGCTATCAGTATCACTAGGGCTCGGTCCCTGTGGATCTCAAGGAGCACCCCATGGGCTAAAGGAACCAGCAGGGGACTTGCCACTAGTCCCTACCTGTTCTGACACCAGGCTGCAACCCAGAAGCAGCCAGCAGCAGGTCTGGCTCCTGTGAGCTGCCCCAGCCCTGAGCGCCATCTTTGCACCCCCACTGGCAGGGGGGGGGGGGAGGGAAGACCACGCGGGGAGAGGCCAAGGTTATCCGTCTGGTCAGAAAAGACCGCTGAACCCTCGAAGGGGAGATCCTGGATTGTTTGCTGGATCTCAAGGGGAAAACCAGAGACCTGCAACCAGGAACCCCTCCTTATTACAACCCCCATGGCCATTGTACATGAGGCTGCATCTGCTGTGTCCAATGCCACCTGTAGGGAAGCTTGGGAGACCCTCCTCCACCAGTGCCGAGAACTCTGCGCGAGAGTCCTGAGTCAGCAGTTCTGCAACCTGCGCGCGGGGAGAGGAGTGCCTGTGGGGGAGAGCTGCATGGAGTTGCTTGTGTGCCTCCGCCTAAGAGCCAGACCTGCTGCTGGCTGCTTCCAGGGCAAGCACAGTCCGTGGTGCTAGGACAGGCAGAAAGCCTGCCTTAGCACCCCTGCTGCGCCGCTGACTGGGAGTTGCCAGAGGTAACCCTGCCCCCCAATCCCCTGTCCCAGCCCTGAGCCCCCCCTCAAACCCAGAGCCCCTTCCTGCCCCCCAAACCACTCATCACCAGCCCCACCTCAGAGCCTGCACCCCCAGCCCAGAGCCCTGCCCCACTCCTGCATCCCAACCTGCTACCCCAGAGCCCCCTCCCATATACTGAACTCCTCATTTCTGGCCCCACCCCACAGCCCTCACCACCACACCCCAACCCACTGACCCAGCTCTGAGCCCCTCCCACGTCCCAAACCCCTCATCCCCAGCTCCGTTGGGTCGCAGGCATCAACAATTTTCTTCAATTGGGTTGCCAGAAAAAAGTTTGAAAACCACTGCCTCACATGACCCATCTTGCATAAAGCATCTGAATTATGCCATATTCATATCATAAGATCTCTATGAAGAATATGGGACATAGCGTTACATTGTGATCATTGGGTACTTCATGTGACATGTAGGAGGTCTCTTGCTGCCAGTACTAAAACATCTTTGGAATTTCTAAACATTATAGATGGCAATTTCCTAACTCAAAAAGTGTTGCAGCCAAGATGGGGGAATTCTATATTAGACCTTGTCCTAACAGATAAAAAGGAACCAATCACAGAACTAAAAGTTAACTTGCATCTGAAGAAGTGAGGTTCTTACCCACGAGAGCTTATGCTCCCAATACTTCTGTTAGGCTTAAAGGTGCCACAGGGCCCTCTGTTGCTTTTAACAGATTCAGACTAACACGGCTACCCCTCTGATACCTGAAACTATTTACACTATTTTACAATCAAAACTGAAGAGGACACTGCCAAAAGCGCTCGCAAGCAAAAGCGAGTGTTGTTCCAGCTAGCCGTCACTGGCGGTAAGAAGGAACTGAGGCTGTGGGGGGGTCAGCAGGGCCCTACATTGGGCACCATGAAGGCATGACTCCAGGGGTGCCCAGGCCGACCCTACAGATGCTGCTAAGGGAAAAATCTTCTGGCTGGCGTGCACATGGCACGCACACATCTGATTGGAATGGACATGAACAAGCACTTGAAGAAGAAAAGGTGAGTCTGTTTCAACAGGAGCACATGGGATAAGTTCCAGTTTCCAGATACTGAGCAAACCCAGAAAAAAAATCAGTGTCTTGAAAGAGACATGGCTGAAGTGAAGGCACGAGTACCCATGAGTTGTTAGTTGGGGGATAGATGGGTTGGTCTCTCACAGTCAGGAGCGCTGCCAGCTTTTCTGCCGCTCTAGGCGGCGGAAGGTCCTGCCCTGAAATGCCGCCCCCCACTGAGGCGGCGGAAGGTCCCGCCGCCGAAATACCGCTGCGGTCGCCGCCCCCCAAATTGTAGTGTCCT
The DNA here is from genome assembly GCF_013100865.1 of Trachemys scripta elegans. Classification (NCBI taxonomy): domain Eukaryota; kingdom Metazoa; phylum Chordata; order Testudines; family Emydidae; genus Trachemys; species Trachemys scripta. Next base: position 85,817,741 of record NC_048304.1, on the reverse strand, counting down.
AGGCGACCTAGCCTAATGGGTTGCGCCGGCCCTGCTCACAGTTTAAAAACAGATATCAAGCAGTTCCCCAAATAAGAGGATGGAGATATAAACCCCTTTTCTGTGCCCTTGGAAAAACACAAATTGGAGAAGAAAGGTGGGTCCTTCACTTGTCAGTTTACCTGTCATGGTAAGCTCTAGGGGCTTATTTCTGGATGAGCCAGGAAACTATACAGTATCTGCTAGAATAAGAAAGGTATCGGTAACAAAGTTCTAAAGGAATAGGGAAGCAAATGCTTCCATCAGGCCAAGAGAGGGTAATGGATGTGTGATACTATTTACAAAGCCATGCACCTAAGAAGTAAGGAAAGGGTTAAAGTAGGCCCTGGGAAGTAGTAAGCATCCCAGATGGAGCTCATTATGATGGCTGCCTCCAGAAGGCAGAGGGCTGGCTAAGGGAAGGATGTTCTTCCTGGGAGAAGAGGATTTGATCTAAGCAACCAGCTATGCCTGTGGGGTATTTAGAAAACTTTCCACCTGCCTAAAGAGAGAAGTTGCAGTAAGTAACTAGACCCAATGAGGATTTAATTAAAGCAAGCCAGTCCTCTGATTTAATTTTTTAAATTAGGCTTTACCACACAGTTCATTATGTTGTTGTTTTTAAATCTAGACTTACTCCCAGTCAGGTTCTCTACTCTTCAAGCTAGAAGTGTAAACTGCAGCTCGAGGCAACATGCATGACTCACACTAGCTCTGATCAAGCTAGGACGCTAAAAAGAGAGTAACGGCAGCGGGATGGGCTAGCCACCTGAAATGGGCTCTCCACATTTCCTACAGGCATGTGCTTGGGGCAGCTAGCCCCTCTCACTGCTTGCGCCACCACAGCTAAACTCTATTTTTAGCATGCATGCATGCCCTCTTGAGCTGGAATTTATACCTCCACTTCAAAGTGTAGATATACCCTTAGCTGGATGGGCAGAGGCCACCCAAGATAGAACTTCCAAAGGGTGCCAGAGGGAGAAGACTGAAGGGCAGACAGTAACTTGCCAGTATCTCAGCCATATTGGTGAAAGCATGTTAAAATTGCCCATGTCCTCCTTATCATCTAGGCCTAAAAGATACAAAGTTCATGCAGTGGGGCCCCTCAGGAGCATGCTGTTGAACTGATCGTACCATAGTCACACTATCAGTCTGTTACGTGCTAAAGAATGAAGTGAGAAAGTAGAAGCAGAAGTAGATCTAGAAGAAAGTAGAGAGGCTCTCTTATTTCCCCTGATAAGCATGAAGACTGACAGATGAAGGAGCAAAAAACAGCTGTAGAAGATGTTCAACTGTTCTTGAGGTATTTTCATTTCAATCAAGCTCAGATTTTTTATTCTTAATATTTTATTATGGTAGCATCCAAGTGAGCCACTTAAGGATTGAGGTCCCACTACGTCAAAGGTTATACAAATGAAAAAAAACAAACAAACAAAAAAAAAAAAAACAGTCCATATCCTGCAGAGCTCACGCACCTTTCTGGCTGCACACAGGATGTCAAATTCTACTCAAAGAGCCAGCTTAAAAACCACCCAAGGACACTGATAGAGAATAAAGAGAAATTAATTACCATATATACTCATTCATAAACCAAATTTTTGTAGTAAAAAAGGGAAGCACCAGAAAAAGGGGTCGGCTTATGAACGGGTCTAGAGAGGGGGAGGTGGGACACAGCCCCTCCCCCCAACAGAGGGAGCAAGGAGCGGCAGCACAGCCAGAAGGGAAGAGGCGGGGTCAGAGTGTGTCTGCTTCTGGCCACGCTGCTCTCCCCCACCCTCCGAAGCAGCTGCAGCTCCACTTCTGCAACTAGTTGCAGTTTCCGCCACGCAAAAGCAAAGGTTACTGGGCATGGTGAGTTCGGGTGAGCATGCTCAGTGCACCCAAAGTAGGGAATTGGGAGAGGGGGCTTTTTGTGTCCTCACACTGGCCCGCCGGAGCATGGTGCGGCCATGCCACCTGACCCAGCCCGCTGCGGCTGTGCCACCCGGTCTGGCCCGCTGGAACAGGCTGCGGCTGCGCTGCCCAGCCTGCCGGAGCAGCTCCAGCCAGGCCAGAGACATCATAGAATATCAGGGTTGGAAGGGACTTCAGGAGGTCATCTAGTCTCCCCTGGCCCTCCCCAGATAAGGTGGGAAGGGATGGGATGGGGAGAGTGTGGGGGTCCTGGGCTAGACGTGGGGTCATGTGGGGGGTGGTCACAGGGGTTACTCCCCTGACCTCCAGCTTCTCACCCTCCAAAACATTTCCCCACCAGTTGCTGTCCCGGCCCGTCAGGGTAAGCAGCTGGCGCGCTGGGACGCTTTGTTTACTTAGGTTTACCTCCGTGCCTGTGGACACTCGAGGTAAATAACCCATCTCGGCCCACCAGCAGCTGATCCTGATGGCCCGGGAGCCAAAGTTTGCTGACCCCTGAATTATAGGGTCAGCTTATGAATGAGTCATAAAAATTTTCCATTTTTATTTATCCATCTCGGGGGGAGGGGAGGGGTCAGCTTATAAACAAACTGGCTTATGATCAAGTATATACGGTAAATGATAACTAGGAATCAGTTAAACTTTCTAAGAGCCTGTGGTCTTCCTGGTAGGCCTAATTCCCGAACTACGTGGACAATTCCCATTACTGCGTGGAAAGCCATAAACTAATGACTGATGAGTGTTCAATATGAAGAACAGATGATTTACTAGATAAAATAGGGCTAAGTCAGGGGTTCTCAAACTGGGGGTCATGACCCCTCAGGGGGTTGCGAGGTTATTATCTGGGGGGGTTGCGAGCTGTCAGCCTCCACCCCAAACCCCACTTCACCTCCAGCATTTATAATAGTGTTAAATATTAAAAAAAAAAAAAAGTGTTTTTAATTTATGGGGGGCGGGGGTCACGCTCAGAGGCTTGCTGTGTGAAGGGGTCACCACTACAAAAGTTTGAGAACCACTGGGCTAAGTCAACTATATGGCCCTCACTGATTTCACTAAGGGGTGCTGACAATTACCTTTGACTGAGGATATGGTTGTAAAATTTGCCATTTTAATAGATTTGGGATTGTACAAGCCCCCAGTACTAACTGTCTCGGTCATCTATAGTGGTGGACTCTACACTCTGAATAAAGAATGCATCTGTGACATATTAGAAGATGATAGTGTTGATAGAACTGAAAGAATGACTGGTTTCTGTACTGACTGTACATCTCCCTACAGTCAGATGGAGAGGACCAGGTACAATACAAAGACTGTGGTCCTCATTTGGGGCAGCAGCCAAACCGAGCTCAACACAGCACAGAAAAGGGATGGAATACAGATGGCTGTGTGTCACCTCTCTACCTCACAGACTGTGGAGGTGCTGGAGACTAGAGCAGTCCCTGGCATACACTGGAGCAATCACAGATATTGCCCTAACTGATGTTGTTCTACAAGGACTCCTTATGGAGTCATCCACCTAGGGTGACCAGACGTCCAGAGTTTATTGGGACTATCCCGATATTTGCTTGTTTGTCCCGCATCACGACCAATGGGCAAACAAGCAATTTTGCTCTCTGCTCCCGTGCACAGACAGAGCCCGGAGGGGCTTGCGCCCCCCCCCCCCGACTCCGCCTCCTTCTTCCCCCATTGGATCCCTCCCCAAATCCCCACCTCTTCCCCAAGCACGCCGCATTCCTTCTCCCTCCCAGGCTTGCGCCGATCAGCTGTATGGCGGTACCTGCAGGGGCAGCCCTGGGTCTGGCCTGGGGAACCGGCTCCCTATACACGCCCATGGGTGGGGGTGGGGGGACAGCAGCTGCCCATGAGGGGACTCCCATGGGGCTTCACCTCCTGCCACATAAATTAAATGTATAAATTAATGGAGATATCCTATCTCCTAGAACTGGAAGGGACCTTGAAAGGTCATCGAGTCCAGCCCCCTGCCTTCACTAGCAGGACCAAGTACCGATTTTGCCCCAGATCCCTATGTAGCCCCCTCAAGGATTGAACTCACAACCCTGGGTTTAGCAGGCCAGTGCTCAAACCGCTGAGCTATCCCTCCCCCAGCCCCAGGGCAGAGGCAGCGGCAGCCCCGTTCGTTCCCCTGCGGGACCCGAGCGGGACGGGGGGCTGGGGCCTGCCACCCCCACTCCAGGTCCACCCGTGGGATTGCACCAGCTGGGCACCTTCCCCTACGGGGGGAGGTGGAGATGAGGCGAGCTGGTGCGGAGTAGAGGTGGGAGGGGGCGCTTCGGCAGCTTTTTTTTTTCCCCCCCTCCACCGCCCCCAACCCACCCCACCCCCCCGCGTCCCGATATTTCAGTTTTGTCATCTGGTCACCCTACATCCACCAGCACAGAATAGTCAGCGGGCAGTGTGGTCCAACTAGGCCTGCTCACTCCTTTGCCATACCACAAGGTCTTGTGATGCAATGAGAGCCAGCACAGGACAATTGTGCTGGCTCTGTGCTCGATGGGGAAACCCTTCCTGTAACAATCTGTAAGGGCTGCTTCCACTCCCTTTGCAGGCCCTTTATACCACCAGTGCAGTGTAAAATAGGACACTGAGGACAGCAGAATCTAGCCCTCTGTTTACAAACCGATCTGACATTTTCAAAGAGAATATTATTTCCATCCTCCTACAAAGGACTTGTTAGTCAGCATACCAGGTTGGGGGCACAGCAGGCTGCAGTCTCTACTCCAAATAGGTGACACAGGGACCTCTGCCAGATAGCTAACCAACCTGGCAATAATTGGCAGACTTTTAAAATGCACAATTCCATCAAAATAAATACAAAAAAAATTTCTGTATTATGAAAATAATTAAAGTATCTTTCTGCTGCAAACAGTTAATTAACAACACTATTTTCTGGTCCATGCACATCCCTAATGACATAACTTTGGCATGCGCATGTTAGCATGGTTAATAAAGTGCAAGAAGCCACATTGGCCTCTGCTCGTTTTGCAAACATGGATCGGGAGATGGAGAAATCAACACTTTTCAAAATATAAAAGGAACAAATTGGTAGGAAAACTAAAACCATCCTCCAGCTGTCTTGGTAACACCCTTTTAAATGACAGTCTGAGAACCATGGCCTAGTGTCCCCAGTTGAAGGGCCCCTCTGTATGGGACCAACTCACACTGTGAGCAAAGCCAGACTGATTAACTCACCTAGGGATTCTGCTCCATTCTCCACTGTTTCATTCACCTTTCTGGCAACTCTGGCTACAGCTTCCCCCATTTTTTTCTCCATGCAGGCACCACACCCAGTCCCACCAGGGAAGCACTTCCACAGAGGAAACTGTCAATGAGGAAATAAAAACAGTGAGGGTCCAGTGTGCTAGCATATCATGAAAGTGACAAGTAAAAAGAGCAGTCAATGGGACAGGATTTATTCCTGGCAAAATGTTATTAATCAGAAGTTAATATCAGGACTGCTATTAAGCAGAATCTGCTGCATTTAACCTCACAACTACTTATCCCCATTTTACAGATGGGGAACTGTGGCACAGAGAAACTAAGTGACTCGCCCAAGGTCACACAGGAAGTCTGTGGCAGAGGAAGGACTTCCATCCAGGTCTCCCAAGTCCTAAACTGGCATTCTAACCATGGAACATCCTTCCTCTCCCACTTCCTTTCTACTGCACTCTGCAGTGAATAGTGAATTTTTACAACGGGTGAGATACCCCATTGCCCTGCATTTTATGTAGTCATTTGCAATAGTACACAGTAAGTGTGAAATACTACTAAATCAGAAAGAGCAGTTATTTGCATGTACTTTCCACTAATGTAACTACACTGTAACTACACAAAATACTCTGTATTTTGGATTTAATTAATGAACAGACACTCCATGAACTTCAATTTTAAATCTCCCTTAATTACTCTTTACTGTCATTATTGTTGCACCATCCAAGAGACTACAAAATGAGTAAATGTATCTTTAAAATTATTAATTGCTTTGAGTTATATTCTTAAATCAAAATGGTCAGTTGTGGCTATCAAAATAAAAAAAGACATTTGTAGATTCTTAATATTATGACTGCCTTTTGTTAAACCTTTTTTTCATAATTAAATACTGAATTTTCACACCAAATATAAATATGTAAATTAAAAAAATTAACACCTCCTGCCAAAACCAAAAACACCAAACCTCACAAATTGAGCTCTATATGAAGATCTGAGTAGTTCAGGACGTCAGAACTCCTGACTATCTGTGATTCAATATGACCCTACAATCTTCTGAATATTTACCTGTTGGCCTAGATTATCCCTTGTGCTCAGATGGCGGAAGGGTACAACAGGAAAAAGAAAAACCTGTGATGTTCTCCTTAAATTCTGGAGGATTTTCTTTATTATATGCAGAGACCCCCTCCCCACCCTTTCTGCCTGCAGTGTGCCCCCCACACACACACTGCTCCTGCCAGGGAAATGTGATGGGGGCATGGGGCTTTCCCAGCCCCGCCCAGAACTCCTGCCAGGGAGTTGGGTCGGGCCACAGGGGCTTGCCCCTCTCTGTCTTCCCAGCACTCTTGCCTGGGAGCGGGCGTGGGAACTTGCTGGGCGGGAAGAGCATGGCAAGCCCCTGCATCCCAACCCTGCTCCCCAGCAGGAGCACCAGGTATGTGGAGTGGGGCAAGCCCCCGCGCCCCAACCCCGCTCCCTGGGGGCAGGTGGGCGGAGCTGGGGCACCCATTTTTCTGGGGGGCCCTGGGCATTGGCCTAGTGGCTAATCTGCATCTGATTATATGTTGTCCCAAGACCCATTTTTGTCGTCTCGCCAGGGCGGAATGTCTACTTGATTCCCTATAGTGTGTCTTTCATACAGCATGTCTCAAAGGTAGACAAAATGAGTATATATGGCCTCATTTAAAAATTCTTAGAAGCAGCGCTCATTTGGGCAAGCCACTTAACCTCTCTCTAATCCTTCCCTCCATCTCTAAAACCATGGATGGTCGTTATTTGCCTGATGGAATGTTATGACCCAAGGGTCGGTCCTGGGGCCGGTTTTGTTCAATATCTTCATTAATGATCTGGAGGATGGCGTGGACTGCACTCTCAGCAAGTTTGCAGATGACACTAAACTGGGAGGAGTGGTAGATACACTGGAGGGTAGGGATAGGATACAGAGGGACCTAGACAAATTAGAGGATTGGGCCAAATGAAACCTGATGAGGTCCAACAAGGACAAGTGCAGAGTCCTGCACTTAGGACGGAAGAATCCCATTCACTGTTACAGACTAGGGACCGACTGGCTAGGCAGCAGTTCTGCAGAAAAGGACCTAGGGGTTACAGTGGACGAGAAGCTGGATATGAGTCAACAGTGTGCCCTTGTTGCCAAGAAGGCTAACGGCATTTTGGCCTGTATAAGTAGGGGCATTGCCGGCAGATCGAGGGACGTGATCGTTCCCCTCTATTAGACATTGGTGAGGCCTCACCTGGAGTACTGTGTCCAGTTTTGGGCCCCACACTACAAGAAGGATGTGGAAAAATTGGAAAGAATCCAGCGGAGGGCAACAAAAATGATTAGAGGGCTGGAGCACATGACTTATGAGGAGAGGCTGAGGGAACTGGGATTGTTTACTCTGCAGAAGAGAAGAATGAGGCGGGATTTGATAACTACTTTCAACTACCTGAAAGGGGGTTCCAAAGAGGATGGATCTAGACTGTTCTCAGTGGTACCAGATGACAGAACAAGGAGCAATGGTCTCAAGTTGCAGTGGGGGAGGTTTAGGTTGGATATTAGGAAACACTTTTTCACTAGGAGGGTGGTGAAGCACTGGAATGGGTTACCTAGGGAGGTGGTGGAATCTCCTTCTTTAGAGGTTTTTAAGGTCAGGCTTGACAAAGCCCTGGCTGGGATGATTTAGTTGGGATTAGGTCCTGCTTTGAGCAGGGGTTGGACTAGATGACCTCCTGAGGTCCCTTCCAACCCTGATATTCTATGATTCTATGAGTTATTTACACACAAATTGAGGCCCAGAAAAAACATACAAATAAGCATAGAAAAAAGGAACCAGAGAGACAATACACACAAATGAAACCTAGGTATATCCAGAAGAGTAACTGTTCAGTTCACTAGTCCTTACAAAAAGACTTGTGTTTTCAGTAACCTGAACTTTCCAGCAATTAAGACAGCAGGCCTCTAATACCAGGCCTTCTCTGGGGTGTTCCCCAGGGGGATTTGAATTCTAGGACACATTGATCTCCATTACCTCTTTACTAGGGTTCACTTACTGAGCAGAAGGCAAAACTCTGCCTCTAACTACCTCTCCTATCACCAACCAACTCTAAACTTCACCTGGAAGTATGCAGAAATGACCCCTAGGAAGCAATCATAGTGATTGATTAGGGCATTGGTTGAATGTCTTAGGATGCAGAGACCAGTAACAGTAATGCTCAGTGATGGATTGGACTGCCCCTTTTCTGAGACCACAATACTCAGAAGTTATGGGCTTGAAGCAGAAATTAGTGGGTGGAATTCTATAGCCTGTGTTATGCACACCTGATCAGATTATAATGGTTGTTTCTGGCCTTAAAATCTATTAATCTATTTTGTTTTCCAAGGGGACCTCTGGCACTTCTGTTGGCATGAATTAATAGAAAACTGGGGAGACAAACTACAAAGAATTTTGGTTCAAAAAGAATTGTAAGAACAACAGATGAGCCAAAATGGGAAAGAAGTAGAAAAGGATCAGTGGATGCATCTAGTAACATCATGCAAGAAAGCGGTAGCCTAGAACCCCAGTCTGTACCTGGCCGAGCAGCACATCTCCATGTCATGCCTCTTTTGGATGCTTTTGGTATCTTTACTAAGGAGTATGCCTAAGCCCTCCTAGACAGTGATCCAGCAGCAGTGTTCCTATATTTAGTATTTTGATTTTTACCACTCAGTCAACTAGACTAGTGGCAGAAAGCCAAGACTTCTGAACCCAAATACCTTTCCATGCAAATCTGACACTAAGTTGGGCTGCAATATTCCCTAAGCAAACCCAAGTGATATTACAACCAAAAGCGTCACAGTCTGCATTGATCCAATGCAACTTGCTTTTTCATTTATGGGGAAAACTAAGGACGATTAACAGCAATATCTGCATACATCCTACAATTACTTCACATGCCACCCTGACTCAACTATGAGGAGGCAAGGAGACCCCTCAAAGCCACAGAAGGTGGCATTTCACCCTCCCCACACTTTCATGTTCAACTTCCAACTTCTAACACCAAAATGTACAGCATAAGTAGTTGTTTGTTTCCAGACGTGTCCCACTTTAGGGCAGCGGCCGGGGGAGAGAAGAGAGGGGGGCGGCCTTCTCCTCAGTGCCTTTGCAGCAGGAGCGCTCTGCGGAAATGCACAAAGCAGGAAGCAGGCTGCATGCATTACAATAGCCTCCTTTCACTTTCAGCTGCGGGACTCTCACTCTCACTGTTTCCTGGACCTGGTGGATGCAACCCCTCAGGCCACCAGGCGAAACAAGTTCAGACTATTGCATGTTAGCAGTCTGCATTGAGAAGTGCAAACTCCCGGGCTGCGTTGGCAGCCCCAGTCCATCGGGGAGTTCGGCAGTATCCACACGCCCCATTGTGTGTGAGGGGGAGGAGGAAACTCTTCTAATCTCTTTTTCTCTGTGCGAGCGGAGGGAAGAGGGAAACGATCTCTTACCCAGCACCAGACCCACTCTGCTGCTGCTCAGCCTGAACTCCCAGCTCCGTCTGTCCTGTTTCCTCCAACCATTGTGAAGAACAGCAACAGCTGCCTCTACAGCCGAACTGCAGCGAGGGGGGGGGGGGGAAATCCAATGAGGAGGACCTGACAGAGAACAGCAAGAGACCCAGAGCCAATAAATGCAGGAGCACTGGCAGCGGGTTAGACACAAAGGTGAAGTTGATTCCTTAATCACAGTTCCCAGTTACTTGTTCCAAGGTCAACATGTCTTAGGGAATTCATCCATGTATGATTACTTTTTTTAGAAATGTCACCAAAATAAATGATTGACTGTTGTGCCTTTGTCTATTAGGAATTATTTATTAATAATTAGAGTAAGGGCTTTGACGGGTTACAAGTCAAAAATACATCTCAGGTCACCCCCCACTGACACATCCCTGTGATCATTAGACTGTTTTGAGATAAGTAAGATATTGCACTTCCTGACCTGAAGCTTTAGCGTTGTTTCTGTGCAATATGCTGCCACAGGTCACACCGTCGCCTCACTTCTACGGCTCCGTGTACATTTGGAGTTAGGGTAGGATTCCCTACTCACTAGAAATACTTGCACTAGCTCCCATCGAGGTAGTGCACTAAAAAACAGTAGTGCAGCCAGGGTAGTGAGAGTTAATTGGCATGAGATGGACGTAGGCTCAGGAGGAGGTATGGAGATGGTATGAGCTAGGGCTCCTGGTGCAAAGGAAAAAGTGAGTTCCTGTTTTTCTAGCAGGAAGAAGCAGCAGAGTTAGTTAGGGAGGCAGCTCTCGGCACTAGGTTGGATGGGAAGCTCTGAAGTGGCACAAATGGTGTGAAAGGATCAAGTTTTGGCAGGAAGCACTGAGGCAGTAAAAGTGGGTGCATGATCTGAAGCTGGAGGGAAGTGACAGAGAGGGGGAAGGCTGAGGCAGTGAGGTGGGGAGACAAGAGCAAACTGAAGGGCATGAATTACAGTAGCTCACATTGGAGGAGACCCTCTGGGGAGGCATGAATGGTAGGAAGGGATTGAGTTTAGGTAGGAAGCACTGAGGGAGTAAAACAAGGTGTGGGAAGAGGCTGGGGTAGAAGGATGGCTGAGATGGCAGGAGCAAGTTGAGAAGCCGTGAATTCGTGCCGGTTCAGATTAGGTGGGAAACTTTGCAGTAGCACGAGTGATGGGAAGGGCTTGAGTTTAGAAGGAAAGTGCTGCTGAGGCAGTAAGACCCAAGGGGATGTGGCTGGTGGGAAAGGGCTGAAGTGTTATCACATAATCAGCTGGTCAGAGTGACCACTGTGTAATCTGGCTGCAGGTCTTCCAAGGCAATGTTTATACCATCCCTTTGAAATGGGACATAATCATGGCTCATCACACTCATTTTAAACCTAGTCTGGAATTCTGCAGCCAAACCTCAGGGATTCTGCCTCGCTTTGGTCTTGAAACTGAGAGATTCTGCACCAATGTGAGATAAAATAAAAAAATACAAATTCCTTTGAAAGATTTGGAATAAATCTGCCACTACAGGCTTTTCTTAGTGTTGGTGGATTACATTTTGTTTCATACAACCTTTATAATCACTATGTAATTAAAATATATCCCTGATTTTTGTAGCAAGAATTTCAGCCCTGTCTAAGGCTCTCTGACAAACTTTTTCTGTTTCCAGCACCTCTAAGGACAAGCAGACAAGAAGGAAGTATCCAAGAAACGGCAGGAAAATAGGAGGAACAAAAACAAATCACTGAAATGGAGGCGAAGGAAAGGAACGTGTGGCAAAGTGAACTCCCTGTAAATTAGGGTTCAGGTCTCTGCCCTTTTATTTTCTTGGTATTTTTCTGCTTTCATGGGTTAGCGAGAGTGATTACCATGTAACCAGGGTGTCAGTGACATTCCTGTTACTTATGTGCGTCTGGAACCTTGACTAGTGTGACCTCCCTGTAATTGGCAGTCTCTCCATCTAACCTGTCTTGAAACTGGGGCATTTGACTGGCTCGTTAAAGAGATCCCCCTGTAATTAAGATGTATAAGTCTCATTCAACTTTTTGGATTTTCAGATATTTTGGGCTAATCAGGCTTCTTGTGGTTCACAGGAATCGCTATACATGATTGGGTAGTGAGAGAGATCCCCTGTAACTAGGGTGTACTGGTCTCATTAGATCACTAAACCAGCCTCTTGTAAAGTTCCATAGAATGGTCTTGTGCCTAAAGCACAGGACTCCCAGATACTACAGTGATGGGTCATTAGAAATGTGAAAGACTAAACAAACACTATAGACAGGAAGAAAATATAGATAGATCAGAGTGATACTGAGGAAAACTAGATTATATTACATGTATTATGACCTCATCGGTAGAGCGTAGGCCTGGGATTTTGAAGAGCTGGGTTTTATTCTCAACTCTGCCACCAATCTGCTGGGTGATACTGTTGCCTCTGAACTAGGTATTTTTATTATTATTAGATAGATTTGAGGGGTCTATTCCTACATTGGTCACTTACTCACTGTAGCTCCTTGGCCAAATCACTCCCCCTCTCTAAGAGGATAGTCTATTCTTCAACCTGTGTAACTCATCTGGGGGATAGGAGTCTTAGTTTGCTGAGTTGTAGAACCCACTTGGAGAGCCTCAGGTGAAAGGCACTACAGGAGGACAAAAGCCAAGCCCTAGGTTCTGCATAGTTTCAATTTGTGCATGTCATGGGGCCAACCTGCTGCTATGCATGCACACACACATCAACCTTTAGTTCACACTATAGTCAGCCTGCCTAGGGTTACCATACATCTGGGTTTTCCCACACATGACCTCTTGTTCTGTCTGCCCATTTCTGTCCAGGCAGATTTTTCAAATAAGAGGTATTGTTCAGGATCTTTCCTTGTGGAGCAGATATGGTAGCTCAGAAAGAGCCATCTCTGCACACTGATTGTTCTCTCCCCTGCATCTGCTTGATCCCACCCACCCTGGGCCAGTCTGCCAGGTAAGTAGAGCTGCCAAGCTCCTCTCAGCTGTACCTAGGGTGACCAGATGTCCCGATTTTATAGGGACAGTCCCGATTTTTGGGTCTTTTTCTTACATAGGCTCCTATTACCCCCCACCCACTGTCCCTATTTTTCACACTTGTTGTCTGGTCACCCTAGCTGTACCTCAAAACCTGAACAGGAGGGGTGACAGGGCCAGGCCCCAGCTCCTCATCTGGAGAAAGCCCACAGGGAGGCACTGACTGGCAGGCTGGCGCTGCATCCCAGGCTACACCAGTCACCCTGACAGAAAGTGCAACATTGACCCCCGCCATCCCCTATCTCAGGTGTGAGGCCATAGGTATCCCTTCAATGCCCCCTCCCAGTACACACACACCTCCAGTCTCCTACCACTGCCCCAGCCATGTTCTCTATTTGGAAACTTGAAATAGAAAATAAGGTAGGCTTAGGGTTACCCTTTCTCCAGGGCTTCCTTGAACTCTACACACACTGTCTCATCCATCACCCATTCTTAAGAGTCCAACAAGTTTATATATATATAAAATAAGCTTCAAAATAAAACTCAAAGATAGGGTGACCAGATGTACCAATTTTATAGGGACAGTCCTGATATTTGGGGCTTTGTCTTATATAGGTGCCTATTACCCCCCACTCCCTGTCCTGATTTGTCATACTTGCTGTCTGGTCACCTAAAGCCAGGGGTCTCAAACACGTGGCCCGTGGGGTTCTTTTGTGCGGTCTGCCAAGCTCCCCACGCCCCCCCCCCCCCCCGTGCCACCACGAGCCCCGCACCACTCCCTGAAGCGTCTGAACTACTGTATTCCCTGCAGCCCCGGGCAGGGGGGTGGGAGGCGAGTAGAGGGCTCCGTGCTCTTGCAGCTCCCATTGGCCGGGAACTGGGAACCGCGGCCAATGGGAGCTTTGGGGGAGGTACCTGGAGGAGCAGCAACAGCAGCACCTGGTGCCGTTCCCCCCCCCCCCCCCCCCCGGCCCCCCCCCCCCCCGGGGGGTTTGGGGGGGGGGCCGGGGGGGGGGGGGACACCGGGCCCCCGGGGGCCCCCCCCCCCCCCCCCCCAGGGACTCCGGCTGCTTCCTGGAGCAGAGCAGAGTGGAGCGGGGCTGGGGACTGCCCTGGCTGCGGTGCGCAGCGCTGCCACCCTGGATCAGCTCTAGGTAAGTAGCGCCGGGCCAGAGCCCACACCCCGCACTCCTTCTGCACCTCAACCCCCTGCCCGGAGCCCCCTGCCATACCCTGAACCCCTCACTCCTCCTGCACCCCAACCCCCTGCCTGAAGCCCCTTGCCACACGCTGCACCCCTCATCCCAACTCTCTGCCCTAAACCCCCTGCCACACTCTGCACATCTCCTGCACTCCCTGCCGAGCCCCCGCAGCACCCTGCACCCCAAACACCAATTCCCTGCCGTACCCTGCACACCTCCTGCACCTCAACTCCCAGCCCTAAGCCACCACCACATCCCACAGCCCTCCTGCATCCCCTGGGGGCAGGGAGGGCTCAGAGTTGGAGTGAGGATTTCAGGGAAGTGAGGGGTGTCAGTGATGCGGCCCTCGGGCCAATGCACTAGTCCTCATGTGGCCCTCGAGGTCATCTGAGTTTGAGACCCCTGCCTTAAGCCATACTTTCCCCCTCTTATTAGGTTACTCTAAACCTTTTCCTTCCCACACTTATTCCTGCTTTGGTAGGCCACTCTGAGATCCTACCTAGCAGAAGCTTCAACTTTCTGTTTTCTAAAGTCCTAGGATCTTCCTTTCATGAGCCTCTCTCACTCCCTGAAATTTCTGAACTTCGAACCCTTCAGTGTAGCTTCCTGCTGTACTTTATGAAGAAACAGCTAATCTCTCACAGGTGTGCCTCTTTCTGTAACCAGGGTTGGCTGGCCCCTAGCCCTCCATCTCCTAAAGGACTAACTACCCTGTTACAGTGCAATCAGTACACAAAAGATCCTCCCAAAGACCTGAGGGTTCATCAGCCTAACAATGCACAAATGATGAAAAGGGGAAACCTCCAATGATATACAGATGCTCCCCGGGTTATGCAAGACCCAACTTACGCAAATTCGCACTTACAGGAAAAAGTTCCATAAACCAGAAATAGGATTTTCGAGTTGCGGAAATTTTTGCGTAACGTACGGGTATACGTTTCCGACTTACACAAAATTCGAGTTACGTAAGGCTTTCTGGAACGGAACGATTGCGTAAGTCAGGGGGCATCTGTAACCCTAAACTTCCTAGAAGGGTCTGCAAAAAATACCCTTTTCTTGGCGCCTGCTGTATGGTTCCCCTGCAGTGAGGCCAAAGAGACAGAAACACCAATTAAAGATGCAGCATATCATTGTTCAATCACAGTCTTATTTATGTTCACTTCTCAAAATATCTCATATAATATTAAAATACAGTTACAGTCTTGGATATTCTCCTAAACATCTAAATATCAATCTGCTTTTCCCTTATACCTTTGAACTTCTTATAAGCAATTATTAAATAGAGACAGTAGATAAGAACATAATTTCCCACCCTGTTATTTTCCTCTCAATAAAATGGGTACAATTGTCTCGTTAGACTGACCCCCTGTCATAATTATAAAGGGAAGGGTAACAGCCCTCCTGTGTACAATATTATAAAATCCCTCCTGGCCAGAGACTCCAAAATCCTTTCACCTGTAAAGGGTTAAGAAGCTCAGGTAACCTGGCTGACACCTGACCCAAAGGACCAATAAGGGGACAAGATACTTTCAAATCTTGGTGGGGGGAAGGCTTTTGTTTGTGTTCTTTGTTTTGGGGGGTTGTTCGCTCTTGGGACTAAGAGGGACCAGACATCAATCCATGCTCTCCAAATCTTCTGAACAAGTCTCTCATATTTCAAACTTGTAAGTAACAGCCAGGCAAGGCACGTTAGATTTATCTTTGTTTTCTCAACTTGTAAATGTACCTTTTGCTAGAGTGTTTACCTCTGTTTGCTGTAACTTTGAACCTAAGGCTAGAGGGGGTTCCTCTGGGCTCTTTGAATCTGATTACCCTGTAAAGTTATTTTCCATCCTGATTTTACAGAGATGATTTTTACCTTTCTTTAATTAATTAAAAGCCTTCTTTTTAAGAACCTGATTGATTTTTCCTTGTTTTAAGATCTATGGGGATTGGATCTGGACTCACCAGGAATTGGTGGGGGAAATGGGGGGGGGGGGGATGGTTAAATTCTCCTTGTGTTAAGATCCAAGGGTTTGGATCGGTGTTCACCAGGGAATTGGTGGAGCAGTCTCTCAAGGCTACCCAGGGAGGGAAAGGTTTTTTGGGGGGAAGACAGAGTTTCCCAAATAACTCATAAATCACTTGGTTGGTGGCAGCAAAAGCAGATCTAAGCTGGTAGTTAAGCTTAGAGGTTTTCATGCAGGTCCCCACATCTGTACCCTAAAGTTCAGAGTGGGGAAGGAACCTTGACACCCCCCCACCTGGTAAGGCAATTCCCATCTTTTCATGTTCTATGTATATACATACCTGCTACTGTGTTTTCCACTCCATGCATCTAATGAAATGGCTTCTAACCCATGAAAGCTTATGCCCAAATAAATTTGTTAGTTTCTAATGTGCCATAAGGACTCCTCGTAACACGGCTACCACTCCGAAACCTGCCCTGTAATTGGGGTTTATGTTTCTTGCTATCAGTTTGATTGTTTAGTGAGAGAGACTGGTTTATGATTAACCATGAGGTATCTCCCCTTTTTTCTTTTGGCAACAAGAGGGGTGAAACACTGACAGGACAGTGAGCAAATCTTATTCTGTCAATGCTCAGGCAGTACCCATTCTGTGGGCTAAAAACAGCAAATCAGCTTCCATGTAGGTCAGCCTGCCACATGTCACAGCAGTGTCCTATTACTGCCTGTCTGCTCTCATTCATCTCTGCAATTTTCATCTGTCTCCCCTATTTAACTGACTTCTGATTCCTGGTGGTTCCACCCCTCCCCTGAAGGGGAGGTCATTCATGTTTCTGTAATGAGTTCACCTTGGAGGCCCCACCTCTCCTGAGAAACTGAAATAGACGGCCACATTTCTCCAGCACTACATTCACACAATATTTTAATTCTTTACTGTAATTTGCTTATTAAAATACAATAATAAAGTGTATATTGTACCTCCACGTCCAACAAATTAAGAGTGCTATTGTGATAAAATAGAAGAAAATTTGTGGGAGGGAAGAAAAGACATCATAGTCCATTAGCTTGAACATTTACTGTTGTGTGTGATACAAAGTATATTTTACCTAGGGGCTAGACATCCTGCCTCTGGTGTATTCCCATTTACTGCCCCTTTTTTTAAAGTGAATTTACTGCTCATGAAAGATAGATTGATTCTTCCACAGGAAAATTCAGCATAGGCAGTGACAGTACAAGCTTCTAAATCTTGCTCCATAAATGCGTTTTAACTATCATCTGCATCTCTACAGCCTTGTCAACACTGAAATTGTACCGTTTCTGAACAGTGTTGGCAGTAGCCATGTCAGCTGAATGAGGGCTGAACAGAGTTTGGGAGTCTATATACTACAACAAATGGTGTTCAGTGGCCCACTGGCTAACCACTGTGTTCAGTTCCTATTCAGCTACCAGTGTTGACAACTGTGTTCAGACATAGTTACAATATGAAAATTTTGCCAAGCCTTAATGGTGAAGGTAGTTCAGTCTCCATGGCTGGTGAATCATTAGCTTCTCTCCTAACACTACTACCAAGGGTTCTAGTGAGTGGCACAGCTATGTATTCCTTTAGGATGTAGACACTGTCCACTAGGAAATAGAGACCACCTGCTCATTTCACACAGGTCACACGAATTGTCGTCACTCGTTACTTTCATATTACAAATGTAAGCTAAATTTCAACCAGTGGTCAGGAGATGAAAGGTTTAACTTCTTATCTCCTGAGGCATCCAACCCCAGAGCTTGGTTGTTCTGAATTAAACTTGATATAGATTGCAAGAATTACAAAATATGCAGTGTAGTTTGATAGCAATTAACTTGTCCTTATACACCGCTATGGGCACCTACATGGCCCCACATTATGCCAACACTTTTATGGCTGACCTGGAACAACGCTTCCTCAGCTCTCGTCCACTTATGCCCCTTCTCTACCTATGTTACATTGATGATTTCATCATCATCTGGACCCATGGGAAGGAGACTCTGGAAGAATTCCGCCACGATTTCAACAGCTTCCACCCTACCATAAACCTCAGCCTGGACCAATCTACACAGGAGGTCCACTTCCTAGACACCACGGTACAAATAAGTGATGGTCGCATTAACACCACCCTATACCAAAAACCCACCGAGCGCTATGCCTACCTTTATGCCTCCAGCTCCCATCCCGGACACACCACACGATCCATCGTCTACAGCCAAGCGCTGAGGTACAACTGCATTTGCTCCAACCCCTCAGACAGAGACCAACACGATCTTCACAAAGCAGTCTCAAAACTACGATACCCGCATGACGAAATAAGGAAACAAATCAACAGAGCCAGAAGTGTACCCAGAAGCCTCTTGCTGCAAGACAAGCCAAGAAAGAAACCAACAGAACTCCACCGGCCATCACCTACAGTCCTCTGCTAAAACCTCTCCAACGCATCATCAGTGATCTGCAACCCATCCTGGACAATGATCCCTCGCTTTCACAGGCCTTGGGAGGCAGGCCAGTCCTCGCCCACAGACAACCCGCCAACCTTAAGCATATTCTCACCAGCAACCACGCACCACACCATAGTAACTCTAACTCAGGAACCAATCCATGCAACAAACCTCGATGCCAACTCTGCCCACATATCTACACCAGCGACACCATCACAGGACCTAACCAGATCAGTCACATCATCACCGGTTCATTCACCTGCATGTCCAACAATGTAATATACGCCATCATGTGCCAGCAATGCCCCTCTGCTATGTACATTGGCCAAACTGGACAGTCCCTACATAAAAGGATAAATGGACACAAGTCAAATGTCAGGAATGGCAATATACAAAAACCTGTAGGAGAACACTTCAATCTCCCTGGACACACAATAGCAGATTTAAAGATAGCCATCCTGCAGCAAAAAAACATCAGGACCAGACTTCAAAGCAAAACTACTGAGCTTCGGTGTCAAATTTGTAAGTGAACTATCAGCTCAGGATTAAACAAAGGCTGTGTATGGCTAGCCAACTACAAAAGTAGTTTCTTCTCCGTTGGTGTTCACACCTCAACTGCTAGAAGAGGGCCTCATCCTCCCTGATTGATAACCTCATTATCTCTAGACTGATTCTTGCCTGCATATTTATACCTGCCTCTTGGAAATTTCCACTACATGTATCTGATGAAGTGAGTATTCACCCACGAAAGCTTATGCTCCAATACATCTGTTAGTCTATAAGGTGCCACAGGAGACTCTGTCGCTTTTTACGGATCCAGACGAACACAACTACCCCTCTGAAACTTGTCCTTAGGCATTTTACTGAACAAATCAGCATATAAGTATGGTAATGATAATAAAGTTGCCCTAATTACCCTGACAGTTAATAAAAATAACAGCACTACAGCAAAATATTGCAAGAAAGCCAGTTTCATGGTACTTTGGGTTACAAAATAGCACTAGCACAATCAATGCCATTTTGTGGATGAAGATGTAGAAAGAGGCAGAGACAATACTTAAAATGAAAGTCTAGAAAAACAGAAAGAGAATTGAGACTCCAGACAGAAAATATAAAGCAAGGACAAAAAAATCCAAGTCGCTTTTAGAGACAATATCATGGTATATTTTGATAGGAACTTTAGACTAAAAAAATCCAAATATTAGTCATTTATGCTATATAGTTTATCTCCAGAGCGCTGTGTTTAAATTACGTATGTGGGCGCCATTATCTAACCGAACCACAGTAAGCAGATGCTTGTTCACAGCAACACCTTGTTAAGAGCAACCACCGCTTAGGAGCAACATGTATTTTCTTTAGAGAAGTTCCAGTTCCTTATTATTTAATCCCATGTTACAAAAAATAGGCATAGAGCTCTGTTGCTATATATGGTACAGTACTTATTTTATTAGATGTTCTTGGCCTTATTTTTTTGCATCCCTTGTCCTCCCCGTCACTCTCACTCCTCGCACCAGGTCAGAAATCTAGATTGTCAACCCCCCAACGCAGTGACTGTCTCTTTTTTATGTCTGTAGAGTACATTAGGCACCGTTAGTAATCAGTGTATAAATAAAATAAAAGCAAGCCCTGCAAGGCATTGTTGCACCACAGGCACGTGCACACCAACCCGAACCTGCACGTAGATCGGTGCACCCAGCATGCACATGGTGTACTGAACACACACGTGTGTCCCAAGCATGTTGCCAGCACTACGTACGGCTCTCCGGCGAGCTTGGCCCAGGAGATCCGAGCAGCTCGCGAGCCGGGGCGCAGTCCCCGTTGGCGCGGCCTGTGTACAAGGGGACGAGTCGCCTCCCCGCTGGGCCCGAGGAGCGGGTGGCACAAAACGCTGGGGGGGCGCAGAGCCGCGTGCCCGGAACGGCCCCACCAGCTCGCGCAGCGGCAGCTGCCACAGGCCGCCCCCACCCGCCGGGCTGCTCCTCCCCGCACGTCCCGCCCCTCCCCTCCCTTCTCGGCCGTCGGCCCCCGCCCCGGGTTTCCTGCTACTGGCGGAGGCCGAGGGAGAAGGTGGCGGTGGAGGCGGTGGACCGAGAGAAAGTGCCGAGGAACCGGAGAAGAGAGGCGGCTGCTGCCCTCCCCCCGCCCCCGGAGTGAGTCCAGCGCCGCCGCCTCCACCACCTCCTCCTTCAGCGTCTCTGCCCCCTTCCCTCCCCCCGGCCACCTACCTCCCCCAGCAGCCGGGACAATAGAGCAGGGAGATGTCCTCCTCCGGCGGCCACCAGCACAGCCAGAGCCGGGCCATCCCCACCAGGACGGTGCCCATCAGCGACGCCACGCAGCTACCTCATGACTATTGCACCACGCCCGGGGGGACCCTGTTTTCTACCACTCCTGGAGGTAAAGAGCACCCCCAGCTGCCCCTGTGGCCAGGCCAAGGCCTCCATCAGTACACGCACCAGTCTCCTCACTGCAGGCAACCACTCGGGGCTCTGTGCAACCAGCGGCGGGGAAACGTGCATGCAATTAACGTGAGGGAGAGAATAGAGATGTAGCAAAGTACATGCAATTAACGTTACACAGCTGGCAGTTTTAATGGGGGCGGGGGAGCGTGAAAAGCGCATGCAATTAAATGGGGGAGGGGAATTTGCAGAGAAGTGCATGCAATTAATGCTATAGTGGGTGCAATTGAAGGGGAGAACGTGTGGGAAAGTGCAGATAGTCAGTCATATGTGGAGTAGGCGCGACCCTCACTTTTTCTGAAGCACTCAGCTTTATTACTCCTTGTGCGGTGGGGACCTCACCTATGGGCTTGCTTGATTTCTACCGTGTTCCTCGGGTCCTCAAAGCAAAGGGGTATAGGAGTGCTATACAGGACCAGAGGCTTTGTTGGGGAGCAAAGAGAAATAGGTGCACCAGAGATCGCTGTACAAAGCGGGGAGGAGAGACTCCAGCACGAATAGGGCCTTTTCCCCCCTCGGTATGTATTTGTAATCTTTGGCTTTTATTTTGGAAGGAAGGATGGAGGGGAGGGGAGGGAAGGAGCTTATGCTGGGTCTGGAGCCAGTTGCACTGGGCCCCAAGCTCCTTCTCCCTTTTTGGTGTGGGGCTAGCGGTGAGATATTTGTAAACAAGGCCTAAGAGTCTAGGACAAGCCCGTGACGGTTGCACAATAGGAGAGGGGGACTAGGGGGAATTCTCCAGCAGCTGCAGCAGGGAGAGAAACATGAACTCCACCGAGAACTCGGAACGCCCCCAGTGTGGAGCCAGCCCCTGGCCGTTATTAAGGGGGCTTGGGATTCTTTTAGCTCTGACTAAAGAAATGCATCAGCCAGCGTGGAGGGCTCAGTTTAAGGAAGTGCTAACTTTGCACTGTAGACTAACACGGATGTAGACTCTGCAGCAACCTCCATTTAGGTCTGTTCTTGGACAACAAGGCTTGCATTAACCTATTGATATGCCTGCTGCTCTTGTTGACTTTATTAATAAAATTGCTAAATAGGAGTCCAGGCATAGGAGCACCAGAGATCCTATTTGTATTTAAAAAAACTAAAGCTTAACCTTGTCATCTCACAGAAGACCAGGCTGACCCATGAAATAATTCCTCCCCACCACCCCAAATAAACATCAATTAACAGTAAGTCCCGTGATGTTACATGACTTGAACATTGCATGAACGGTAGAAGCTGATGTGCATACAGACAGGATTCCTGAGCAAAATGTTGACTTTGTTGGGGGGGGAGGGGAGCTCTTGGGGAAGCACTCACAGATATTTCAGTCTGCAAAGTTGTTTTATTAAATAGCCAAGCAGTCATTTCACAGTAGTTTTCAGGGTTGCTTTAAAAATAGTGCCCTGGTTCCTGGCTTAGATCAGTGGTAAAATATGTGGAAAGAAATTATTAGTGAAACTCTATCCTAATTTTCCTTATGGTCATGCAGGACTAAAACAAAAATATTCAGGGTTGAGAACCTGCTGGTTTTTTTGCGGTATAGTTTTCCCAAAGCCCAAACCTCATTTCCACTTCAGTGTAGACTCAGGATTGCTTCCATTCCTCTTAAACTGGATGATGTTTGCCCTTTCATTGTTACAAATTATGCAGATTATGTGAACATGTGAATTCCACATCGTTGCTCTATCCTATTTTTCTTGTGTCCGTAACTTTTCTCTGCTGGGCGTGGGTAGGTTTGTATGTATGTTGTTGATATCTGCTAAAGAAGCAGGCCTATCCTCCACTGTCTCTTGACCTACTTCACTTGCTCACTTTGCAGATGGCTATAAAAATGTAAACACTAGTGTGACTTTTCTGTGGCTGCCAGAAAGTAGCAAATACAGTTCTAGTGGTGTGTGCATTTTACAGGCCATGTGTAATATTGCTGCATCCTCCTGTGTAATGGACTTCCATCATTGCACTTGTTCTTTCTCCATATTAGGTATTTTAAAATCTTTCTGGCTATTAAGGTATTAAGTGGGGTCTTGCTTCTGTTACGTATTCTGTGTTGGCAGGAGGTGGCTTGCCATTGAAGGTAATCTGTAAATGACAGAAAAAATAACTATTATTAGAAGTATGTGCAGAATGTGATAAAGAAGCTGGATAAAAGGGACACAATATTAATAAATGCATGGAACCTAAATACATGTTCTGAATCTACTATAGGTTGTGAAATCCCTATTTGGTGTGACATTGTAGAATGTATCATGCTGGTGGTGTCAAATCTTTAAAATATTCACAGGTGATGATGATTTTAAAAACTTCACAAAATGATACAATTTTTGAGAAGGTAAAGGACTGGAGTACCTGACCTCACAGGCTTATACTAGTTTACAATGGGGTTCTGTTGTGTTAAGGGTAGGGTTGCAGGACTTTGTTCTTATTTTTCCTTAATTAGTCTACATTTTAAAAATGATTCTGGGGTGAGAATACCCCATGGGAGCTTCACACCGGTACTGCTGCTGCTCAGAAGCACTAGAATGAAACTGACCAGAATCTGTTTGCTGCTCCTTCTGCAGAATATTATAAATAGGAATAAGAGAGGTACAAAGGGTGTTGGATGCTGTAGAACTTGGGGTGTGGAGGAGAGCTGTCCTTGCTTGTGCCTTGATGGGGTTATAGAGGGAGCTATGTTCCACCTTCTCAGCCTGGCGTATTCAGGGAAGAAGTAACATTTAGAATGTCTTCATTGGGAGATCCCAGAATCCTACAACAAGGAAGAGGCATAATTAAATAAACAGGAGAGCTGCACAGAAGAAATGGGAAAGGGAATGATGAAAATAAAAGGTGGGAGGAGAGAAAGGTTTAATTAAATCAAAGTGGGAGTGAGGGGGAAACAGAGATGGACCTCAAAAATGAACTTCCCTACTCTAAAATGTTTGAATTAAAAAAATAGTAGAAAATTCCTTCTACCTCATGTGGCTCCTGCAACAAGCCACATGGAATGATGCCCTTGGTTCAGTGGTAGGTGTGACAGTTTAGTGAGTGGTTCAGAATGAGAATTGTTGATCCATACTGGGAAACTAAAAGAAGAAATAATGTTAAGTTTGAGTTAATGTGCTGCATATCATTTTTATAGTAATAGTTAATATTTAGGACTTCATTAAAACTTTACAGAGTCAAATCCATGGACACAGAACAGTACTAATGCTAAGTTATTTTTAATACAGTTCAGATTGTCTTTTCCTCCCTCCATCCAGAGTGTTCTTGATGGTTTTATTTTAATGCAGTATTTGAATATAAAGGTTACGAATAAATCGGTGGTAGCTACATCTGGCTGCTTTTAAATGTATCGCTCAAGGAAATGAAGGACTTATGCCACTAGATTGAGCCCATTGTACTACAAGCAGACACTACACTGCTAGTTAATCCAGATCTGGTTTGTCTCTGATATCCCTGTTCTAGGTCTTACAATTGGCAGCGTCTACTCAAGTACCAAATTGTGATGTCGAAAATATCATGTGTTCAGGACAACGCCATCACTCTGCACTTAAAACAACTTTCATCCAGGGACCTCAAAGTACATTACAAAGATGGGAAATACTACTGTATTATTTATCTCTGTTTTACAGATAAGGCCTCAGTTTTCTTATGAGACTAAATAACTTGCCCAGTTTTATAAGAGATAAGTGGCAGAATCAGGTATAGAATCAAACAACTCCCAGTTCCCTGCTCCTTAGAATTGTTGCCATCCAGAAAGATGCTCTATGTATAGCCATGTCTATCTGAATTTTTTATTGATTGTTGTTGTAAGTAATCCCTAAAATCACTATAACTGAGATTAGTGGTTGAAGGAAATCTATATGTTTAGTTTATTTACTTTGCACATTCTGACAGCACTTTCTGTCCAGTCTATTTAACTGTTTCCCTGTTGCTCTGTCCTCACTGATGTGCAAGACCCACAATTTTTTTATATTAAAAATAAAATGTGATTGTAAAACTCCTAGTGTTGGTAGGGGGGGCTCTCACAGGTGTAGGACTGCTGTTAAATTTGTATTTTTTAAACTAACTTCATATTAATGGTGTCCTTTTCATAAGTGACAGAGGTAAGAGTTTATCCCAGATATTGGAAAATTAAGAGCTAGTGCAGAGCCCTCAGGAACAGAGTATTGAAGACTAGCATTTGTGAGTGTGGCTGAGGACAACTGTAGGGGACAGGGAATCTACAAAAAAAGAATCCTAGTTCAGTGCTTAGGGAGCAGCAAGAGCCAGTAGACGCTAAGGACAGGCAAGACAGAATTTTGAATGAGGATGCAGAGGCTGTAGCTAGGATAGATCATCCCATTTGTACAGAGCCCCTTCTGTTTTCCGAAAACAGTTGCCTGTCCTTTTGAGTTCATGGTGGCTTTCAAATTAAAGCACTACTAACTACACCTTGTCACCTGTCATGGACATTGGATGTTTTCCCAAGTTGACAGAAATTGTTACAATGAAGAGGGGGTCCTGCCTTTAATAACTTCCTTCTGTAGAAGGTTTCTGGGAATGTTTTGAATTGATCCAGTGTTTAACTCCTTTGCATTCAGAGGTGTCTTTACATGTGCAGTCCTCCTGGTGAAGGATCCCCTTAAAAATTACCAGTTCAGAAAACAGGAGTGGAGGTCCCTGCGAACTGCCCTGTTTGTTTCTGGGAGAGTGCCCTTGACTTATCTTTTCATCATTCTGTTAGACAGTGGCAATTACTATTTCATGTTTCTTCCTTGCCTGGAGCCATTATTTCAGGAGGCTCCTTTCCTGCTACGTGTGCTTTTTATTTCTGCTTATCACTGGAGTAATCTCTCAACACCCACAGTTTGAGAACCTCTAAGGCACTGGGTGATTTTTTGTTCTCCCCCCCCCTCCCCTCCCCTCCCCCTTGAACTGAGGCAGGAAAATATTTTGTGGACTCCCAATGCCCCCTGAATCCAAGTAGCAAAATTTCTGAAGAATATTTCAGCTGGTAGCCTATTAGTACTACATGGAAATATTAAATAATATCTCCCAGAAGCCCTAATCAGGATCAGGACCCATTGCTCCTTTTAGTACGATGGGGGAGAAAGGGGGATAAAATAAGACTTCAAGTGTTGCTCTGCAGTTCAAACACAAAGAGCTTTGTACATGATACAAAATATCTTGTTGCAAAACAGCTGCCCATGGGTAAGATGTCTGATGCCTCCCTGAGGTGTGGAATGACTGAGGCCCATTGCTTAGAAAAATTCTGAGTGTAACTCTTAAACATGCAACTCTGATTAGCTTTAAACTAGCAACGTGAAGGTTGTATTTGATCCATTTCAACATTTACTTTTCTAAAGAACAAACTTGATTCACTCAAAGTTGCAAGTTGTTGCTCTGAATCACAGCTTGGTGCACATAATTTTAAATGCCTTTTCTTAGTTTGCTTTTGTGTCTGTTTTGTACTGTTTAATGGTCAGAAAAGGGACTGCAAAATGGTTCTGTAGTTTTCATTCTCCTCATGTGTCTTTTGAGTCATCTGCTCCGTGTACTGTCAAAACCAAATTTATTCCTGTCAGCACTGGAATAAAGCTGTGGTGCTGCAGAAGAGAAGAGCCTTCTTTTCTGCCTTTCCCTCTACCAACAGGCTAGCTAGTTCTGCTCCAGAACTTGGGTAGTGAGGGATGATGTGGGAACACAGCTTGGGTTTTTTGTACACCAGGATGATCTTGCACCACTGGCAGTTGGAAAAATCTTGTTTTGACTTGAAACTGAAAAGCTCTGATTATAGAAGCACCTGATAAAGACTAAAAGTGGGACATGACGATGACTTTTCTGACCGTAGCTTCACTTCAGATTAAAAATAGTGTTCTCTATCTTTCTGCAGTTCTAATCTTGGAGTGAAATCCTTGCATTTTAAATCTTCAGTCCTGACAACGTAGTTTCTGCTCTGAAATGAGTGTTCTGCCTCTTTAAATAGGCATCCACAGGATATAACCTGTGACTGTCTGAAACTCTTACCTCTAGGTGGGGCCCTGCTATTGGCTCCAGGATCTTTCCAGAGCAGGAAGCCTGTGTAGACAACGAATCCTGAAGTGTGTGAGTAATATGTTTGATACTTGGGGTAGAAAGACGAGAGGAATCTACTTGAACGTGATTTTTTGGAGAGGCATGGGGGAGGGTTGGACCCTTCTCTGGGCCCCAGGAAATGCCAGTCTATCCTAGTGTGGGATATTTAAACAGCTTTCCCCAGTGCTGATGCCTCTATGTATCTAGTTTCCAGTTAATTATTGAAATTTTTGTCGGTGTTGCTGTCTTCCCTTGAACCATCAGCAGCTCAGTAGGTGTTTGAACAATGATATGTTCATTATTCATAGCAGAGCAATCGAAGATATTTAGTCTGTTCTATCTGTGTCCATCGCCTCTCTTCCTTTAACTTCTCTCATCCCAGTCCATCATGGCTATTCCTACTTCCTCCCACTTCTCTGCTGGCCCCTCTCCGTCACAGATATTACTTTACTTTAACTCCAAGGGCTCCATTTTCAAGGCCTCTCTCTTCTTCACACCAGGATCTTTGTTCCCTTTCCTGAACACTCAGTCCAACTCATCAGTTTCCAGCATTGGACTTCCCCCACTTCCTCTGTTCCTCTACCCATGCTGCTGAGTGCCTCTGAGGAAAATCCAGAGATCAGTTTAACTTCCTCCACTACAGATAGCCCCTCCTTGCCATCGGCTCTATCGCCTAATATGCCAAACAGCTTTTCTTCTTTCCTAACTCCTATACCCACAGCCCTCATGACAGCTTCACCCTTGACTGTCTCTTCAAACCCACTCACCTGCTGTACCTCCTTTTCAGCCCAAGATTTTAACTGTTGTTTTCGAAAGAAAAATTGATACCATCTGCCATGAGTTCTTGTTCCATCCCCTCCACCTCTACCTTCAATCCTGGGATCCAGCACTGAGCTCTTTGAGGCAGGGATTATTTTTGTTGTTGTTGTTGTTCTGTATTTGTACAGCACCTAGCATTATGGGATCCTGTCCATGACTTGGGCTGCTAGGTGCTATCACATACTACTTAACAGTAATTGTGTGGCCTTCATACTCTTCACTTCTAACCCCTCAATCATCTCTCCACTCTTGCTCATTCTTATTCAGTCTCTCATTCTCCTTTTCATCTGCATTTATGTACAACACTCTTACAAAACCAAGTCTAACTCCACACCGCCCACTTTCCTGGCTTCCAACCTTGATGTCATCCTCGAGACACATCCCCATTTACCCTAATGTACAAGGATGCACTATCTCCAAAACCTATTGTTTTCTTTCTTTCTCTACAGCTCCGACCTTTACTATGCCTTGGCCAGAAGGGACCATTCTGATCACCAGGTCTGACTTACTGTGTAGCACAGGCCATAGAACTTCCCCAAAATAACTCCTGGAGCAGATCTTTTAGAAGAACAGCCAATCTTGATTTTAAAAATTGTCAGTGATGGAGGATCAACCACGAGCCTTGGTACATTGTTCCAGTGGTTAATTACATTTTTAACAGTGAGAGTATGTCTTATTTCCCTTCATAATTTGTCTAGCTTCAGCTTCCAGTCTTTGGATAGTGTTATGCCTTCCTCTGATAGATTGAAGAGCCAATCTTTAAATATTTGTTCCCCGTGTAGATACTTATAGACTGTCATCAAGTCATCCCTTAACCTTCTCTTTGTAAAGCTAAATAGATAGATTCAAGGAGCTCAATCACTATAAGGCATGTGTTTCTAATCCTTTAATGAGTCTCATGGTTCTTCTCTGAACCCTCTCCAATTTATCAACCTCTTCCTTGAATTATGGGCACCGCAAGTGGACGCAGTGGTCATACCAGTGCCAAATACAGAGGTAAAATAACCTTTTCTACTTCTACTTGAGATTCCTGTGTTTATGCATCCCAGGATTGCATTAGCTCTTTTGGCCACAGCATCACACTGGGAGCTCATGTTCAGTTGATTATCCGCCTCGACCCCCAAATCTTTTTCAGTCACCGCTTCCCAGGATAGAATCATAGAATATCGGGGTTGGAAGGGACCTCAGGAGGTCATCTAGTCCAACCCCCTGCTCAAAGCAGGACCTAATCCCAACTAAATCATCCCAGCCAGGGCTTTGTCAAGCCTGACCTTAAAAACCTCTAAGGAAGGAGAGTCCCCAATCCTGTGTGTATGGCCTTCTCCTTTTTTCCCAGATGTAGAGACTTTCATTTAGCTATATTAAAATGCATATTGGTTGCTTGTGCCCAGTTCACTGAGTGATCTGGATCACTCAATCAGTGACCTGTCCTATTCATTATTTACCACTCCCCCAATTTTTATGTCATCTGCAAACTTTATTAGTGGTGACTTCATGTTTTCTTCCAGGTCATTGATAAAGATGTTGTATACTGTAGAGCCAAGAACCGATCCCTGCAGGACCCCACTGAAAACAGATTCACTCAATGACAATTCCCCATTTACAGTTACATTTTTGAAACCTATCAGTTAGCCAGCTTTTAATCCATTTAATATGTGCCATGTTAAGTTTATATCTTTGTAGGTTTTTTTAATCAAAATATCATGCGGTACCAAGTCAAATGCTTACAAAAGTCCAAGTATATGACATGAATACTACCATTGTTATCAACTAGACTTATAATCTTGTCAAAAAAAGATATCCAAGCTAGTTTGACAGGATCTCTTTTCCATAAACCCCAATGCTGCGGGTTATTGATTACATTACCCTCCTTTAGTTCTTTATTAATCAAGTTCCATATCTTGCCTGGGACCAATGTTATGTTGACGGGTCTATAATTACCTGGATCATTCCATTTTCCCCTTTTTTAAAATTAGCACTACGTTAACTTTCTTCCAGTCTACTGGAACTTGTCCATTGCTCCAAGACTTCTTGAAACTCAACATTAAAAGTTCAGCGAGCTCCTCAGCCAGCTCTTTCAAAACTCTTGGATGCAGGTTATCTGGACCTGCTAATTTAAGTGTCTAGCTTCTGTTTAACATTCTCTAGAGATACTAGTGGAATGGAAAGAGCGTTAGCACCATATTATGAGACTGCATCATCTGTTTTTCCCCACATACAAAGCAGAAATATTTCTTCAACACTTCTGCCTTTTGTGTTATTATTGATAATTCTATCATTTCCATCTAGCAATGGGCCAGTAACATTGTCAGTATTCTTTTTGTTCCTAATATATGTATAAAACTCCTTTATTGTCCTTAAATCTGTTGACCACAGATTTCTCTGTGTCCCTTGGCTTCCCTTATCAGTTTTCTACTATTCCTAACGTCTGATTTATATTCATTACCATCAGCTTCTGCATTCTTCCATTTGTTATTTTTTACAGCTATCTTTGATTCCTCTTTAAATTAGGTTGGTTTTTTTAACCAGCACAGCCTTCTTCCTGAGTTGTGGGATTGTAGCTTTTTGGGCAGCAAGTAAGGTGTTGTTAAATGATTCCCAATTATATTAACATTTTTCTCATTAAATTACTGCTCACAGTTGATTTGGCTCATAATTATTTTCAGCTTTGTAAAATTGGCCTTAATGAAGCACTGTGTGTGCAGGACCTTATTGTGCTTGTGCATTATGAATGTGATCAAGTCATGGTCACTTGTACCTAAGCTACAATTAACTTTTAGTTCTGTGATTGGTTCCTTTTTATCTGTTAGAACAAGGTCTAATATAGAATTCCCCCATCTTGGCTGCAACACTCTTTGAGTTAGGAAATTGCCATCTATAATGTTTAGAAATTCCAAAGATGTTTTAGTACTGGCAGCAAGAGACCTCCTACATGTCACATGAAGTACCCAATGATCACAATGTGATGTTATGTCCCATATTCTTCATAGAGATATTGTTATTATATGAATATGGCATAATTAAGATGCTTTATGCAAGATGGGTCATGTGAGGCAGTGGTTTTCAAACTTTTTTTCTGGCGACCCAATTGAAGAAAATTGTTGATGCCTGCAACCCAACAGAGCTGGGGATGAGGGGTTTGGGACGTGGGAGGGGCTCAGAGCTGGGGCAGAGGGTTGGAGTGTGGTGGTGAGGGCTGTGGGGCAGGCCAGGAATGAGGGGTTCAGTATATGGGAGAGGGCTCTGGGGTAGCAGGTTGGGATGCAGGAGTGGGGCAGGGCTCTGGGCTGGGGGTGCAGGCTCTGAGGTGGGGCTGGTGATGAGTGGTTTGGGGGGCAGGAAGGGGCTCTGGGTTTGAGGGGGGCTCAGGGCTGGGGCAGGGGATTGGGGTGCAGGGTTACCTCTGGCAACTCCCAGTCAGCGGCGCAGCAGGGGTGCTAAGGCAGGCTTTCTGCCTGTCCTGGCACTACGGACTGTGCTTGCCCTGGAAGCAGCCAGCAGCAGGTCTGGCTCTTAGGCGGAGGCACGCAAGCAACTCCATGCAGCTCTCACCCACAGGCACTCCTTTCCCCACCCCCTGCCAATGGGGGTGCAGAGACGGTGCTCAGGGCTGGGGCAGCTCGCAGGAGCCAGACCTGCTGCTGGCTGCTTCTGGGTTGCAGCCTGGTGTCAGAACAGGTAGGGTCTAGCCTGCCTTAGCTGGGCAGCACCGCCAATGGGACTTTTGACGGCCAGGTTGGTGGTGCTGACCAGAGTCAACTTGACCCAGTGCCTTACATTCCGCGACCCAGTACTGGGTCGCGACCTGCAGTTTGAAAACCACTGATGTGAGGTATCATTGGAAAGGTTATGATTTACTGAATATGATTATCTATTTGTATGCATGTGTCATTTCTGTATCTGAAGTTAGGAATATTGACTATGTAACAATTACAAGTGGGTTTGTACCTGGGGAATGCCCACCAGACAGAATGCAATGAGTCTGGCTAGTTAGTCAATGGGCCATTAGGGAGAACAATAGGACTTTGCAGATGCTAATCTCCCACCTTCCTGGGACTTCTTCCTGAGGATTTATGCTTTGACACTGCAGGATCATGTTACTTGGTTCTGGACTCCATTTTGGACTGCTAGTATTTTTCCACTAGTAGTGGGTTGGGATCAAACTGGGAAACAAAGGATTCCTGTCATATATAAATCCTATTTAAGGGGAATGAGTTAATCAGGGTCAGTTCTTCACTGAATCGCTGCCCTAGATGACTGCTAAAAACACCTATGAACTGGGGAAGAAGGGACTGGACCCGGGGAAGAAGGTGCCTGGCCTGTGAAAGGAGTACTTGTAGTTCTAAGCTGCAAGCAAGAGCAGTTTGTCTTCAAGAAACTCTGCAACCTGCTTAAAGCAACATTTAGGGTGAGAAATTACTACTTGTAGATAGTACACTAAAGAAACTAAGCTTAGTTTGCATGTTTGCTTTATTTGCTCAGTAATCTGCTTTGATCTGTTTGCTATCCATTTTAATCACTTAAAAATCTATCCTTTGTAGTTAATAAATTTGTTTTCTCTAAACCAGTTTGTGCAATTCATAACTGCGGGGCAAAAAGCTGTGCATATCTTCCTCCACATTGAGAGAGCGGGCGATTTTCATGGGCTTACGCTGTACAGTTCTGTGCAGCACAAGACAATACATTTTTGGGTTTGCACCCCAGAGCGGGTGTGCACTCGAGTAGTGGGCAATCCCCTAGCTGATTCTTCCCATGCAGAGCTGATTTCAGTGTCTGTGTCTGTCTTTCTGCAGCTGGGCATGTCCCTACCTGTGTGTGTGCTGGAGGCAGCTTGAGGGCCTGGCAGAGCAGGACAGGGTGAAGGAGCCCAGGCTGGTGGGACTCCAGTACATCAGGTGGCACCCTGGAGTGGAGGGTAACCTGTCACACACAGGTTCTTTTCCTACACATTGTAGAAAGGTGCATAAGGAAGTGGTCTTCCTGTTCCCTAGTGTGATTTGGTAGTCTGTAGCCAACACCAACTAGTACCCTATCTTATGCTTTTGGTGTTCAGACATTGATCCATAAGCCCCCAAGATAATTTTCTTCTCAGTTATCAGTGACTTGGAAACAGGTAATGCCATTTTTGGCATAGAGTGCTACTCCCCATCCTCTCTCGCTCACTTGATCATTTCTAAATGGGCTCAGCACAGGTAATAGTACTAGTGGGCAGCAGTCCACATCACACAAACTGTCACCATGATTGGTGCTCATGGATATAGAGGCCTGCAAGGGTGACAACTAGTATGTCGTTGTACAATTAGATACAATTGTCCTTTCCCCTTACCCCCTAGAAGTCCCACCAAGTTACACTGGAAGCACTTTGGAGAGGAAACTTGCATTATCCTGTCCATGTCATACTATACGGTGGATAAATAGAAGACTTCAATGTCCAGAGCTGTCAGTTTCCTTTCAGAAACACTGCATTAACAACAACAAAAAATGTTGTAAAAGTTAAGGATGGTCAATAAGTCTGGTTTTGGACTTTGTTGTATCTATAATGTTAAACTGGAGTGAGTCTACTTATGTTTATTTTGCGTTTATAAATATGTATATTTGGCTTCGAGACATAGGGAATGTTGATGTTTGTTGTACAGTTTGCGAGAACACTGAACAGTTTGAAATGAAGTTGCCCAGCAGTTTCTCCCCTTTATTACTTTTTTAGGTAACAGAAAAAGACTGAAATGTAGAGTGGGGAAGAAAGAGTTGTTATGAAATAGGACTCATTTCAAGCTAAGCCTTTTTTATATTCTCTCATTTTGAGGGCACCAAGAGTTGGCTCAAGGGTGGATTCTCCAGTGCTGGACATTGTTCTGACTTGAGAGCATCTGCATGTAGGGTGTTGGGGCTGTCTTTCCTATATGGTCTGGTGACATGCATTTAATCAGTGCCTCTTTAGGATTGCAGGAGTGGGGAAAACAGGCCTTTGAACTAAGGTAAAAGGCAGTGCCATTCTAGGGCATCAGGAAGTGATTGGAGTTGACCTATCTCCCAAGCCTAAATGCTTCTTTTCATTTCTTCTCATTGTACCAGCCTGGGGGTGGGACTCCAAGTGCCTCTTTCGTCTGAACCTTGCTCACATTGACACGTCATTATCAACACACATTCTGTATGTATTCGTAAATGCTGATTTTTCTCCTTTTGTCTGACTGTGTGCTAGGTACCCGAATCATCTACGACCGTAAGTTTCTGTTAGATCGCCGCAATTCCCCCATGGCTCAGACCCCACCATGCCATCTCCCAAATATTCCAGGAGTCACCAGTCCTGGTACCATGGTCGAGGATTCCAAAGTGGAAATAAACAATCTGAACAATCATGACAGGAAGAATGCAATGGGTAAGAGAGACTGGGTGATGGTAGTGGTTGATACTCTGGTTAATTTCTTTATAGCTCCCTTATTTGTGATTTTAGCAGATCTTGTGTTCAGATATCATGGTGATGGGCTCATTACATATAAATATCTGCAGCCTGAAATTTAATATGTAGGTTTCCTTTCTCAGAGTGATATTTTTTTTTCCGTAATAGTTCAGTAATTGTTGTTTAAGTCTCACGGACAGCAAAAAAGACTCGTCTGGTTTCAGAAATATTTAACTTAAATATGGCTTCATTTTCCTCCTCCCCCCTCCCCCGACCCCCCTTGAAGTTTTGTATCCTGAAACTGTCGTGTGAAATAATACGTTTAGAGGGTTTTTATATATCTGTTAGGGATGTAAAATGTTAACGGGTTAACCAGTAAGCATTAGGCTTACTGGTTAACTGACCTTAACAGTTAATTCATGGACCGCTGGCTGGATTGTGGCTGCGCTGGCCGGACCCTGGCCACGCAGCACCACACGCTGCGCCCGGCCCCAGCCCCGTCTTGCTGCCCAGAGAAACCCCAGCCCTTCCCCCTTTAATCGGTTAACCGTTTAAACAATATTTACATTCCTAATATCTGTAAGGATTTTATACTGCCATCCATTGCTCCTAAGCATCTTCCATAGAAAATTGTTGGCCATAGCGAAGTCCCTAGTGGACTTCGAGATGTTTTTGTTACTTCTCCCTCTTTTGGGTAAAATTTGTTTAGGTAAAATGTGTGTGTGTTTTTTTTTTTTGTTTGTTGGTTCAGGAATTTTTATTTTTTAAGCAGGGAACATTTAGGTAGATGGGAGTGTCAGCGTGCATCCCATTCTTGCCATGGTAGAAAAGCTTTTAAAAAAAACCCAGAAAGTACATTTGAAGATCAAAAACTCCTATGTATACAGGGATGTGATTAAACAAGTAACTGTTTCCTGCTGTACCCTATCTCCCCATAGACCACTGGGTGGCTTTCAAACTATCTTTCTTTTTCTTTTCTTTTTTAATGAGATGTGGGTAGCAAGAGTCAAGGGACAAAGTGTCTTTTGCAGTAATATAGCTCTTTATGTGTTCATAGGACTGTATATGCATTAATTAATATTTAGCAATAACTAGGACATTTGCATTGAAGTCAAGGCTGTTACTGATCTTCATAGGACCTTTTACAAATAAAGAACCTAAAATAAATTGATAAAAATTTGTGACATTTTGGTGATTATTTTTTTTTTTAAGGCTGCCAACTTAAACCAATGATTACTGAGACAGGGCTGTGCACTCTGTCCTTAATGCATACTGTAAGTGATTGCAGCATCTCCCAAGAAGAGCATGTTCTTCCATAATGGATTATCTGATTTGCCCTATCTACTGCGCAAGGTTAATTATGGGAATTAAAACTACCATTATATTATTTACCAGAAGATACGTTAGGAAATAGCATTGGGAGGTATATTGGGATTGTCTTTCCTCTTGAGGGCTTTCTGAGATCTCCCTCTAATGCGGCTCTCCTTTTTCTGTTGCCAGGGGATGATGCTCAGTTTGAGATGGACATCTGATTACCCCAGAGTGTAACCATGGAGAGGCAGCAATTCCTGATACCTGTGCATACTCGATTCTGCTAATCGGATCAGTAACTGAAAGGTGGAAGAGGCGGCGGTAGCAGCAGTCTCCATCAGACTCCCCACCTCATCTTCCAAGTGCCAAAGGATAAGAATCTAGCTCCCCAATCCTGCTCTTCCCCCCCCCACTTTTTAACTCCCATCTCCCTGCTCTGTGACTGAATGGATGCCCTTGTCAAATTATACAGAGCTGAGGAACACTCCGAGTGGAACCTTAGCATCTCGCACTTTAGAGGCACCCTGTCAAACCATACACAAGCGAGAACGTACCTCCATCACCAATTGGATATTTATTGCAAACAGCAAAGGGGCCAGGGACTGGTGGATTTATGCTAAGTGGAGATGGCTTTTTCTGTGTTCCCCTCCCTTCAGCCTGATCCCAGCTCACAAAGGGCTTATGTTTGCACAGCAAGTAACCAGTTGTAATATGGTGTCTCAAATACTTTTGATCACTCGCATTTTAGAAACTACAAGGAATAGTGGGAGAACGGGTAAGAGTCTCTGCTCAGTCTGAGTTCCTTTTCCTCAGTGGGCAGAGCACTCACTTGAGTAACTCTGGGGGAACCTGGGTACTAGTCCCACTTGTGACCTTTCTCCATGACTCTGTGTGCCCTGCAATGTAACATGTTCTCTCTTCTGGAGACGCATAACCTTAATTCATTTGCTCTTGTACCTCCTTGCTTTCCATCCCGCTGACAAACTTTTTGATGATACTTCTTAATGTTATGTGTATTTAATGGAAGCTGTCAGTTCATTATACTGCTGATTCCTCTTCCTTTCTTTCCATCCCAAAGGAATGTCACCCAAAACTTCTCACTTTCAGAAACTTAACCCTTTATTCCCTGAGTACTTTAAATGCTAAATCAAATGCTAAATCAAAACTTTTTTTTTTCTGAGATATGGGGGATAATATAAGATATAAGGTATCTTATATTATCCTCAGGACTTCCTCCATTTTTGCCCTTGTTAGTTTCTCCTGATTTCTTTGCTGGTCCACATAGACTGTTATATTGAAGGTACTACAGTAATGGTTAATTTCCAACATCCCCCATCTCGCTTGCATTAGGGGGAGTGTTTTTCCCCACTAACAGTTTTAATGAATACACTTATTAAATGTTTATAGTTTCAATTTTAAGACCTCCCATCAGAAGGGAAAAAGCGAATGTCAACAAGCACTCTCTGAGGAACAGTGGGCCTGCTTCTCATCTTACACCAATCCTTCCATTCATAGTTCACTGTGCTCCTTTCAATCACTGGCTCCATTACTTTTCCTCCAAGATCCTTTGTAATTAACTTTTATGTTCACTGCTGGGGTGTATATTGGCTGACTTGTAAAATTGAACATTCGCCTGCATGGGTCATTTTTGGTTCCACACTGTCCAGTTTTGCTCCAGTCCATATCTTGCCAAAGGGATTAGCTGGACTAGTGTGGATTTTGACAAGAGTGTAGTGCTTACTGGCCAATTCCTGTCTGGCCTTGCCACTTGAAAGTTCTTGATGGGTTTGATTTAGTTGCTGAGGGCATCACTCAAACTGTAGCTGGACTTGTTTCCCATTGCCCCGCTTGCTGGGAGACTGCGTATCTGACATGTGAGTCAGAAATTTACACAGCTCAGTTATAAATTGGAAAAGACCATTTTCTCTTTTGGTATGCAAAAGGGACACTTTCCTGGTAAAATACTACTTTGGGGAAGGAAGATTTCCTCAAAAACTCATTTTTCCCCTCTTCCCTTCAAAATGTGAATAACACAGGAACAAAAGCTCTTTGTAATGTTTGATCTCTCAGGAATAAACTCTTTAGTGTATCTGGGAAATGCAGGGTCTCCTTAAAGCTTGGTGATGGCCAGAAACGTGACTAAAACTACACCTCTATGTCCTGTATTTATTCTCTGGCATTATTCCACCTATGTTTAGTATGAAGGATGCTATAGAAAGCTCAGTTGTACTTTGTGTCTCCCAGATCCAATTTGTTCAGTTAAGATATTCCTAAAGTGCACTACAAGTTCTGCCTCATGTAGGAAACTGTTTGCCTTTTTTTTTTTTTTCCATTCTGCTTCATGCATCATCACTAACAATAGTTGCTGGAATTTAGCAGGTAGTTTTGTTAATAAGGCAGAACAGAATCCAGATTTGCTCTGTAATGCTGATAATAGTAAAAACTTGGGTTTGTCAGTGAACTAAGCAGAGTTGATTTGGGAGAAACAGGAAGAAAAAATGGGCAGTGACGAGGTATCATTAGTCACTTTTCTCCTCATAGTGATACATTTTGTTTTGTTCGTAACTTCTCAGCTTTTCAAAGCACTGCACAGGCGTTCAGCTATTTAACTCTTTTATTATAAGAATTGTGCTGCTAAAATCCTGTTGCAACACTGAAAATGTATCCCTAAGTGTACAGTGCAGCAAGAGCTTCCATTATGCAACAATCCTCTTAGCTGTCAGCTGGAGAAATCATTCTGACTTTTGTCAACTTGAGATGTATTTTTTTTTTTAAGTACCCAAGGTAAGAAACAAGCATCCAGAGAGGAAAGGATGGTCTGGTAGTTGAGGCATTGGAGTAGGATTAGGAAAATCTGGGGTTTGTTTCTGGCAATGCCACGGTATTCCTGTGTGACCTTGCGCAAATGACTTAGTCTCTCTGTGCTTTAGTTTCCCATCTGTAAAATAGGGATAACAGCATTTCCCCATGTCACAATGGTGTTGTGAGGATAAATTCATTAGTATTTGAGAGACTGTCAGATACAATGGAAATAGGGGTTATAGGAAAGCATAAAAATATATTGTTTTTAAAAAGCACAGGAGGATGTCATGAAAGTGGAGATTATGTTAAAAGCAACAGCATTTTGTGCAGTGATAGGTCCTCTACTGACTTGTGCTTTATCTCTTCCTCCCCCCCCCCCCACCCCCCACAACTTCCCTGGACATGCTGTGGTGACTGAATAAAAATAGTGCACTCAACAAACTCTCGCTTTGCTAGACAGTTGGATAAAGAGTTTTCACCTATTTTGGTCAGTGCAGTCCCGGTAACCTTAATGCCCTGTAAGAAGCGATTCCACACAGTCATACTCCCACACTCACGCTTTCAGTTTGAATTTAGATTTTGATTAAAATCTGCATTTCTGTGCCTCCTGCTGCTTATCGCTCTCTTAGGTGATCAGTTGCATCTGCAGTGTGGGGTGGAACCTAACGTACCTTCCACCTTGGTGTCATCCTAGTTGAACAATCAAAATCTGAATTCAATAGTTTGCCATTTAAAATTACACCATTAGGTTAAAAACAATTTATGTTAACATGTCATGTCCTGTTTGTCAGTAAAACTGATACAAAATATAATTAATTTATTTTTATCCATTAATTCGTGTTTACTATTTCCACTACACTTAGCTTTGGAACATAAGAATGGCCAGTCTGAGCCAGACCAAAGGTCCATCTAGCTCAATATCCTGTCGTCCAACAGTGGCCCATGCCAGGTGCCCCAGAGGGAATGAACAGAACAGGTAATCATCAAGTGATCCATTCCCTGTTGCCCATTCCCAGCTTCTGGCGAACAAAGGCTAGGGACGCCGTCGCTGCCCATCCTGGCTAATAGGTCTATAAATGGCTATCTTCCATGAACTTATCTAGTTCTTTTTTGAACCCCGTTATAGTCTTGGCCTTCACAATATCCTCTGGCAAGGAGTTCCACAGGTTGATTGTGCGTTGTATAAAGAAATACTTCCTTTTCTTTGTTTTAAATCTGCTGCCTATTAATTTCATTTGGTGACCCCTAGTTCTTATGTTATGAGAAGGATTAAATAATACTTCCTTATTTACTTTCTCCAGTGAAAGTGGACAATGAAAATATTCAGTTACTACTTAAGCACCACAACTGCAGGGTAACACTTAAATCCAATCTAAATGCTCTGTTTGTTAAAACTGAAGGGAAGGTAATAAAATGTTCAGTTTTGTAAATTCTTTATTTTATTAAACCTAAATTTTGCACTTAAATTTTTGTGTCCCAGACATTACAGGTCAGATCTTTCCCTGCATTAGGGCAGCTTTGTCTCACCCCATCAGTGCCCTTTTTAACCAGTTTTAGGCTGCTGCAGGATTCTCCGTGCATAGTGAGGTCCTTGGGTGGTGCAGAGCCATCATGGCAGTTCTTATACTCCCCCTGCTCCTTGCATTCAGCACAGGGGACGAGGTTAAGGCAACCCTTGGCTACTGTATTGGCCCCTTGACAGCTAAAACAAGTTAGAGTAGCCCTTAGACTGCTCTAATTTGTGCTTTGGGACTAGCTCGGAGATTGGGGAACAGCTTCCTCCTTATCTAATATGCTCAGCTTTAATCCTTATTTTTAACCATTAAAACATAGGGCTTGGATGATGCACTGGGTTAGTGCAGGAACCTATTCACCTTCAGGGACCCGGATTCAGATTCTATCTCTGACTATAAATAAAAATGAATCTAGCAGGTTCATACTAATTCCTACTACTCCACTTCATAAAACCGCAACCCAGTAGCTTGGTTTATGCTACGGGAATTCCAACCACTTGTCACTTTGGCTGGAGCTGTCCTGTAGAGCAGGCTCCAGGTGCCCTGAACCATTTTTACTAAATTAATTTCACAGCCTGCAGAATGTGCTTTTTTTAAATCAGTTCAGTGAACAGTTCAAACTGTCTGGGGCCTGGTCTACCCTATGGCTCCAAAATCGGTTAGCTGAACTAGTTTTTAAAACCAGTTAAGCTTTTTGGGAAAACTTGCCCAGCATAGACCAGACCAGTCTGGGATGATGGGTGGCTGCTGCTCAGGAGAGAGACAGGATGAAACTACTGAGTGGGGGATATCAGCAGAGCTGTCTCAAGGCGGCCCTATCTAGAGCTAGTCTCACTCTGTGCCTGGCTCTAGATAGGGCTCTTAGTCTCCCTTCCATGAGTATCAAATTCTGACATTATTAAAAAAACAAACAAGATGGATGTACTGTTACGGCATCCTTCCCTCCAGTACTGCTTTGGGCACACATGGTGGATGGTGATAGAAAATGCTATAAGATGATGTCTGCCTTCGTTTCATTAGCCTTTTCCATTGTGGCATTGTTCCGCAGCAGCACCGTGCCCAGAGCCAGTCCTGCCCCTAAACACTCCTTGCCTTGAGAGAAATCACACATTTCAAAACAAAACAAAAACAAAAAACCTTGCCTCTCAAATGACCCACTGTCCTAGCGGGCATGGCCAATTTTCCCATTGGCTTTGGTTTGGTCCTTCTCCATGCTGATTTTTGTCTTGAGGGGGCTTAAATACTGTGGTTTCTTTTTTAAATGAATTAAACTGAACAGTAACACAGGGAACTCAAAGATGCAGTGTTGGTTGTTTAGACTTAATTAGGTTTAAATTAATTTCTCCTCCCCTCCCCACCGCATCTTTGCTCTGAGGAAGGCATGCAGAGCTTTGAAAGAAGGATCACAGCTTATGTAAGAAGACATTGATTGATTGATGTAGAATAATAGTGACTTATACTATATAGAAGGAAACCTGCAATGAACCTACACATCTGAGAATGACCATCATCTCACCTTGATTTTCCATCTAACAATTGTCAGTTTTTCCTGATTTTGAGTTTTATGCTTTTAATGAAAGCCCAGGCTCCAATCCTGCACAGCACCGATCACTGTGCTGGTGTGAAACCTCACTGAAGGCAGTGGGGCTCTGCACAGGTGCTGGAGTCTGTGTTAACAGAACTGGTTGCAGAAGTGCGGCTATCTACAGCATGGGATGGGGAAGGGTTTCTCTATGGGGGTTTTGTTTCCTAGAGGTAGGTTAAGGAGTGACATAGTTTTGGATTTAATCTGTTAATCTTCTTGCATATAGTATCATGTCAGCTACTTTTGATGGTGGTTTGTGTGCTGAATTGACTACACTGAAAGCAGCATTCCTCTCTGTGCCTGAGTAAAGGTCCACTTCTGAAAATACTTGCCAGCTGCTTTACAGTGCCAAGAGCTATGAGACAATTACCAATAAGCCTTTGTCACAAGTGTCCAGGGTGTACAAAGCTTTAAAAAAGTGGTGGTTTCCTTTTTAAGCTTTGGTATCGGCAATTGAGCGCCTTTGTGACAGTCCTAATGCATGCTTCCATTTTGAACTAACTGCTTAATCATCTTATTGTTCAGCCTTTGTATACAGTAATTCTCCTCTGGACCTGTGTGCCAGTCCTCTGAAACTGACCTTGGGGAGAGGAGGGAAGGATAAAATAGCTTCCAGTTACACCCTGCCCAGTGGGTGTCTGTTTTGCAATGAGCATTCTCCTTTCATCTCTAGATATTAGGAGTCAAATGTGGTTTAGTTTTCAAATGAAATGAGTTGTTGGTATCAGTCCTAGGCCTGGTGGCTGTTTTGGGCGTCTGCACTATGTATGACTGGCAGTATGTGCTGGGAAGCAGCCAGAAGTGCTA
Organism: Trachemys scripta elegans; assembly: GCF_013100865.1. Lineage (NCBI taxonomy): Eukaryota > Metazoa > Chordata > Testudines > Emydidae > Trachemys > Trachemys scripta. The sequence goes on along the minus strand of NC_048304.1, from coordinate 85,775,777 downwards.
CTGGTCACACATTTATTCTTATTATAAATCAGGTGTATTAGCAGATGTGGGGGAAGCTTGAACAGCACTTCCCTGCATGCTGCCTTCTGTGCCTGTCATGTCTATTTGCTGTTAAACATATCATTTCCACCACGAACAGAAAACGTGCCAGGTGGCATGGAGCACAGCCCATCTTTCCCCTCCCCTCCCTAGCGGTCTGTGAACTGAAAAAATCCCAATTTTTTCATACATTGACTACTTGCATTCAGGTTCCATCATTTAGAGTCAGCAGCACTGGGCTTCTTTCCATGCTGTTCAAAAGACAAATGTAATTCTTGCATATGAGTTCCTTGTGGTATAATACTGTAAGTTCACCAGTTTTGCCATCAGAGGGCACTGTGATCCTCCCTAGCCAGCTATCATCTTGCACTTGGAATTGACTCTATCCTTAAGGAAAACACATTCCCCATAATTGTCTGTCTTGTTTAATTTTCCAGGTCTTTATATTCATATCTAAGAAACCTCTAAATGACCCCAGAACACATGGGCTTTTTGTTGACATCTAGAATCCAGTCACCGAGACACACAACAAAATTCAAACATCTGGTTGGGAAAGAGTTAACCACTGTTCTTAGCTAAAGAAAGGGGTACTGCATCTTTGCAGGGACGGTGTCATTCTGTGTGTTTTTAATTTCATTTTTTGCTTGTATTTCTGAACTATTTACCTTGTAAATTTTAACTGGTAACTTTCCCTCCCCTACCCCAAAAATTTGATGGTGGTCTTGTTGATGTAAATCAGCCCTGGGGGAGGAGAGGGGGGTCCTGTCTGGGGGTTGCTGTTCATCACCACTGTCCTCCCATTGCACCTTCCCTTTTAGAGCTAATATTTCTCTTCCACAACTCCTAGTGCCTGTTCTTTGTTAATAATACTGCCCCTGGCTACATTTGAAAAATGCTACTTTATGAAAAATCAGTATTTTCCCATGATCTAAACTCAAATTTAGTTTTGTAGTGGTACTCATTTTGCATCAAAGATGCAGGGCTTGCCTCTCTTTTTGATAACTGATTTCTATATGGATGTTTCCCTGAGATTGTTGCAGCATCTAGTTTTCAGTGACCATCTTCTATCTGTTCTTTCCCCAGTTGTCCATCTAGGGAAAACAGCCCCTTACTCTGAACTCATGCTGGAGGTTTTTGTAATGCCTTTTGGTGGGGAGGGAGTGATGTAGTATATGTGGGGACTCTTGTAAAGCTTGACAGCACACCTCTCAAATTGCCCCTTACTTCAGACTAAATTCACCCCTCATCCCACATGAGCATGGGGGTCTGTTTTTTCTTTTGTTCTTGTAAATTGATCTAAGAAATTCCGCATCATAAAACTGAGATTATAGAAAGAAATACTTATTTCACAACATTATTTTAAGATGCTTGTCCTTTGCCTCCGTCATTCTGACATAATCCCACATATGACGTTTGCAGGTTGAGAAGTACGCTTTGATAGTTATCTGTCAAAATTGGTTGGCTATTCATTAAGTGAGAAATCTCCACTGGGGGGCAGGAGCGAAGTATGCAAATATAAATGGGTGGGTGGGTGGATGTTCATAACACAAATATATAAAAATAAACATATTTTACTTAAAATCCCAGGAAGTTTTGTTAGATTCGTGGAGCAGCAGAGGGAAGACTAACTTTGCTAAGTATGAAGGGCAAACGCAAACAGTGGATGTGTGAAACCTCAGTTCTAGCAGAGTGGCTCTTCCCACAAAACTGCTCTAAAAATCAAAATCCAAGGATAATTAAACCCAAAACAGGAGCCAAGCGGAACATATAGCAGGAGTGAGCTTTAACCACTTTGTTAATCACACCAGGAGTGAAAAAAGGGCAGTGAGCACCCTGGTCCCTGTTGACACTGGGAATAAAACAGTGATTTCCCCATCCTGCTTCCAGTGTCCATATCTGCATCACTGCAAGATGGTGATCCCAGTGCCTTTCTTCACCTCAGATAGGAAAACTGTTTGCATCATTGTGAAACAGCTCTTAGCTGAGTTGTGAAGGTGTCTTTGGAGAGCATAGAGGACAGTACCAATCTTATGACAATTCATGGGTGTCTGTGACATGTCTATAAATTCACTGTTCTTAGAAAGCCTTTATACATTTTAAAAAGTCCCATTGCCAGTTTCTTCTTTTCTCCCTTTCCTACCCCATCCCCTTTCAATTTTAAATGTGATTTTGGCTGAAAAGCGGAGACTGCCTGAAAAGTTATTAGGCAACTTGTGTACAATTCAGTTTTTTACTGTCCTTGAAACAAACAGGTGTTTGGAAAAAAAGCTCTCACTAATGGTTGCTGTCACGAGATCAATAAAGATCTTGGTTATATTAAACTATGTTGTTGGGGTTTATTTTCTTTATGATGAGTTTCTGATCGGTGACAGGAAGTCAGTGTCTTTAAAAAATTGACCTCTTGCTTGCAGTTACATATGGTTCTCTTTAAAGATTCTTCCAGTATTTTGTGGTTAAAACTTTAAAAATCAAGGTGAAGGGCATTTTGGGGCCAGATTTTCCTGTCCATTTTTCCTCCCTTCCTCATGGATCTCGTGTTTCTAGCTGAGGATTATTGGATGGGACTCCCTAATCAGTGGGAGGAAGCTGCTGCTGTTGGGCGACATTTAACTTAGATGCTCACAACATAAGAAGCATTTTAGCTTTTCATCCCCTTGCTCACTGACTTCTCTTTGTGTACCACAAAAGCAGTTGATGATAAATCAATCATTCATGTCACTCACACCCCATAGCAAATAGTGCAGAGCCAAGTGCTCAAAATAATTCTGCGCTTTAGCCTGCAGAAGGTTAGAATTATAGCAAGGGATGGAGCTTATTTCCTGACTTGCAGCACTAATCCTAAAAAGCACACTTGTATAGGTATGTTGCAGTTTAGTGAGGCTTTCCTTGTATTCATAAAAGATGATCCTTTACTCTCTCAGATCTTGGGAGACAGACCTGTCCTCGCTTACAGACAACCCCCCAACCTAAAGCAAATACTCACCAGTAACCACACATCACTGAACAAAAACACTGACCCAGGAACCTATCCTTGTAACAAAGCCCGATGTTAACTCTGTCCACATATCTATTCAAGTGACATCATCATAGGGCCTAATCACATCAGCCATACCATCAGGGGCTCGTTCACCTGCACATCTACTAATGTGATATATGCCATCATGTGCCAGCAATGCCCCTCTGCCATGTACATTGGCCAAACCGGACAATCTCTACGCCAAAGAATTAATGGACACAAATCTGACATCAGGAATCATAATACTCAAAAACCAGTGGGAGAACACTTTAACCTGGTCTGGTCATTCTATGACAGATCTGCGGGTGGCTATCTTAAAACAGAAAACCTTCAAAAACAGACTCCAACGAGAGACTGCTGAGTTGGAATTGATATGCAAACTAGACACAATCAACTCAGGATTAAATAAGGACTGGGAATGGCTGAGCCATTACAAACATTGAATCTATCTCCCCTTGTAAGTATTCTCACACTTGCTTCTTATCAAACTGTCTGTACTGAGCTA